>NW_028234426.1:168416-170916 GCF_977035675.1 Penaeus japonicus | reverse complement strand
TTTTTTTAGTTTAGATCTTTATTTACCACCCTGGCTAACTGCACAGGCATGGGCAAGCTTTGATACATTGATGTAGAGCCATGACATTGTTGCTAACATTGTATTACAAATTAAGGTAATAACATTATTATATTCTATAGTATATCAACTGTGAATAAACATTTGATAAATGTTGTAATAGGGTATCATATACCGAATTTCGGATATAGCATAAGTACATCTTCTAGCACAGTTGATGTTATGAAATAATTATATAACTCTGCATACCTCATGCTAGGTGGCCTGAAAGGTTGTATCATATGGCACTCTGAAATGTAATGTTCAAGTGTTCGTTTATACTCTTCGTAGCAAAGTCTGCATTTAGTTTCTTCTACATTGCATTCTGAACTGACCTGCCAATACATTCTGTATCTAAGTCTAATTCTTGCAGTCACAATATCACATTGTCTTGTCCTTGTCTTGTATGAACCATAAATGAATCTCTCCTCCGAAAACTGGTCAAAATGTTTTATGTTACAGCTTTCAGCTCTTTGAGAGTTTGTTAGCTCCATCAAGTCCTCCCTATTGGAGGTTCTTATTATGTGTGAAATCCTAGCAAGAGGTATGCCGAAGTCTATATCCACAATTTGCTTATCACATCCTGCCCTCGCTAAGCGATCAGCATGATCATGTTTAGCGATTCCAACATGCGATGGTATCCACACAAAATGTATAACATGTCCCCGTTCCTTGGCACGATGTACATTTATTCTTATATCATTTACGATATTTCCAACACCTTTATCAAGAGTATTCAGAGCCAGGAGAGCACTCTGCGAGTCGCAGAAAATTACTCCTGAGCCATGAGTTAACAAAAAGTCTGTGGCTATGAGTATTCCTGCCAACTCAGTTTGCGTAGTGCTCGCCCAGTCATGAACCCTCCTATAATCTTGGTGCTGCAAAATATTTTTATATACAACATAAGCACATTCTGCTCTACTTCCAGACTGTAGGGATCCATCAGTGTAACACTCATAGTCATTATTCAGAGTTTCAAGATGCTCATTAATGGTTGCAAGGGTGTGTTGCTTAAGTACAGCTGGAGAAACTGTCTTTTTTTAGGGACATCAGCATAAGATGTGTTCAGTGTCGACATTTTCCACGGTGGAATAGGACGTCCATCTGGGAACCTACTCAAGGACATATTTAATTGGTGTATGGAATTGTATGTCACTTGCAACCATGAATTTGAGTGTGACTCGGTATTGCTATGTAAAGATGGATTCACTATCTCATATTTAAGTTGCCTCTGGAACTCTGTGTTATAAAGGGGTTCTTTAATTGCTTTGGCACCAAATATAGTATTAATGTATGATATTCTTTCGTAAATAGATGGCAAGTTGAGTTCCTTTCTCATGTTCACAATCCTCGTTGTTTTGGGAGCACCGAGAATGTTCCTCATGGCTGCATTCTATACAATTTCTAGACAAGCTAACTCTGATTCCCTAAATGATATAAGGTGTAAGGCATGGTAATCTACGACTGACCGTATGTATGATAAGTTAAAGAGTCTTGCAATGTTAATATTGACACCATGTTCTCTACCAACAAAAGTCTTGAGTAGCTTCAGCCGCTCCCACAGTCTTTTCTTTAAATTCATAATGAGTTCTGTGTCGTTAACAGTCATCCCGAGATTATTGTATTTGTGGCAAAGATCTAGCTCAATGTCATCTATATGAAAGTTTGGCAGTGGGATTGTAAGAGGATTGAGTGCCTTGTTTTTTTTCAACTGAGATTATCAAACCGCACTCAGTAGCTTTTGTGGACAGTACATTAAGAATCTTTTGCATTCTATCCTCGGATGAGGTTTTAATGCAGATGTCATCAGCATAACAAATAATGGAATCTCTGCCCTCAAGTGGTATATTGCTTAATAGTCTGTGCATTAAAATGTTAAATAGCATGGGGCTAAGTACGCCCCCCTGAGGTGTGCCAAGCTCAAACATTTTAGAGTATGTACTTTTGATTCCCCTGAAGAGAACATGAGCTGATCGGTTTGATAAATACATTTGAATCCACGTTAAAAGTTTACCTTGAATACCAAAGCTAGCCAGTTGCTCAAGGATGAGGTCTCTGTTTGCAATATCAAAGGCAGATTTAAGATCGAGAAATACAGTTTGCATGCCTTGCTGAGAATTTGTCAAGTACTCTGCAAAGCAGTGCTGAGTGCTACGTCCTGGGAGGAATCCATACAGTCTTGGAGATAACTTGGCATGTATGCGATACATGAGTCTGCTCAAAATAATTCTCTCAAGTACCTTGCATAAACATGAGGTCAATGAGACGGGTCGGTATTTATCAGAGTTCGGTTTGGGTATGGGAATGATTAAGCTTTTAGTCCAGGAGCTTGGAAGTACTCCTTGGGATAAGCTTAGTCTGTAAAGATGTAAAAGTGGGTTACCTGGTACCTGAGCAATGAGCCGAAGTACACTATAAGTGATGCCATCCTCGCCTGGGGCAG
>NW_028234426.1:151206-158316 GCF_977035675.1 Penaeus japonicus | reverse complement strand
GAGACCTTCAGATGGTTCTCACATTTCATGTCCTGTCCTCCTCTTTCTCTTCTCTTCCTTTCGGGTATCGTGTGGTAAAAGGATCTGATCCAGCGATAACAGTTTTCTCGGAGGAGTTATGACCTTTTAGAGAGCGTCACAGCATATCATAAGGCGATTCACTTGTGCAATTGATTTCGTAGTAAAATGTAAAAAGAAAATGATTTTGTCATTGATCAATTTTTAAAAATTATACTTATTTTAGCTAGACACTCTTTGGTAATGCTATGTGTGCGGGCCTATGCATATACATATTATCGCATATATTTTATATTTTATTATATCTATATATATCTATTATATATATATATATATATAATATATAAACATATAAATATTAATACCCCAAAATCTTATAACATATATATAAACATATACAGTATATATATGTCATGTATTAGATGTATCTATTAACAAATATATATACATATTACATATATATATATATATATATATATTATATATATATATATATATATTATACGTATATATATGTATGTATATATATATATATATATATTATTAATATACATTTACAGTATTATATGTATTATATATATATATATAATATGTATATATATTACATATATATATATACATACACAACACACACACCCCACACACACACACTATCTATATATTATCAATATATATATATATATATATATATATATATATTATATATATATATATAATATGAACAGTTCATAGCGACAAATGTAAAAGGAAAGGTATGAATGAGATGAATATCTAACACGCAAGAGGATGTATTTGATGCGTTTCGGACGGAGGTCTTTTCAAAACTACCTACAAGGGAAACACAGAAACGAATATATATATCACATGAGAGCTGAAGGTACACCTGATCTCTTGAACCTGTGAGTGGTTTCTCCGCATAATTGAAGCTGCCGCGACCTTGGATAGTTTAAATCTCCCGACGATTTTTGCTTCCTTTCCAATCTGGTAGATGTCCCGCTAATCTACGTGTGCCACCATGGCGATGGAAGTCTGTGTGGACGGGATGTATGCTCGGTGTTCGCTCATCCTGGTGTCGAAAACCCGTCCTGTTTCGGCGTAATACGCTTTGTCGCATGGACTGCATGGAAGACAGTAAACGGCACTGTGGGGGTTGTTTGTGAGCGGTTTCTTGTGTCTTGCCAAATTCTCTTATCTTTATGCGGCCGTGTTTGCTATGTTCACGGTGGTACCAAAGTACCTGCTGGATAATCTCGGAGATATTACACTGAGGCAGTATCAAAGAAACCTGGGTGCTGCCGTTCGTTTTCTGCTCTGTTCTAATGATGTTTCTCCGCTTTCTTTCTGAGGTTTAGCAAGAAACCTCTGGGGTACCGGTGTTTTACAAAGGAGTCTATTATGTATTTCATTTCATCCTCTAAGAATTCAGGGCTGCAAATCCTTAATGCCCTTAGGAAGAAACCTATGACTACCCCTGTCTTTGTTTTACTGCTGTGGGCGGAGTAGTAATGGATTAAATCATCTTTATTAGTCGGCTTTCTGTCTACAGAGAGAAAGCATTGATGGATCAGAGTGTCTAGGAAGGGTAGCTTCTGACATTCTTCTTCCTCTACGGTAAATTGAATTTTGTCGTGGACGGCGTTTAGAAGCATCAGCGTTTGACCAGGACATCATCTACGTAGCATAACCATGTTGAGTGCTTGCCAATTATGTCTCTGTAGTGGTCTTTTTCCAGAGTTTCCATGAAGATGCAGGCCAGAACCGCGCTTAATGGGGAACCCATAGCTAGACCACTGGTTTGTCGGTATTTTTCTCCTGCAAATTCGAAGGACCCGGGACTCGAACCCGCGCCGTAAGATTGACAGGCACGGTGTTGAAACCGATCGGCTATACGACCCATTGCTGCGATCGGCAGCAATGGAATCACAAATTCAAGTCCCAAATCAGGTTACCGAGGTTATATATATATATATGTAAGAAAGATGGTAGAATGCAGTAACGCATTTAATATAGAAATACAAATTTTACCTCCCTGACCGGGACTCGAACTCATGCCGTAAGATTGTTGAAACCGATCGGCTACACGACCCACATATGATATGCGCGGTTAAACAGATGGTCCAGGGAGTAAAATTTGTATTTATTTTTCTTTATTTTAAAAAAATTTTAAATGCGTTACTGCATTCTACCATCTTTCTCACATATATATAACCTCGGTAACCTGATTTGGGACTTGAATTTGTGATTCCATTGCTGCCGATCGCCTGCGGGAATTGTCTGTAAAACCTTGCTATCACTGCTATGCTAAGAGCGAATAGGTAAATTCCATGACATCTCATAAGGCGTTTGGTTAGACAATTCTTTTAGCGGATCGTGTAGCCGATCGGCTTCAACACCGTGCCAGTAAATTTTACGGCGCGGATTCGAGTCCCGGTCAGGGAGATGAAATTTGTATTTATATTTATATTTATATATATATATTTATATATATATATATATATATGTATATATATATATATATATATATACACATATACATATGTGTGTGTGGGTGTGTGTGTGTGTGTGTGTGTGTGTGTGTGTTTTCATGTGTATGTGTGTGTGTGTTTGTGTGTGAGAGTATGTGTGTGTGTCCGTTTCTAAATTTATAAATTTAAGTAATGTGGATCAGCATAGCTTGATCCTTAGGTACGAAATCTTGCATAACCACGAATGCAGAAATTTATCGAGAGTATTCAATTCTTGAGTTAATGGGTCTCAGAAAATAAAGGTAAGAAAACTTGCAATTGGTTTATTGAAGGGAGAGGGCGTCTGCAGACAAGGGGACAGGGGCTGTTTCATGCTGACCAAACATGGACAATGAGAAGTCTGTCGGAGTTATTCGTGAATCAGCTTCGTAGTCGCGGAAACATTAGCATGCAGCATATAGCTAGCTATTAGTTAAGGCTCTCCACGCACCTCATTTGCATAATGAAATGGTGTCAGGCGGAGGCTGGGCAGGCATCCTGGCAGAGACTAAGGTTTGTTTTTCAGCACTGGTCGAGTTGGACGGCTCGCGGAGGACTTCGAGTCGTCATCGGCGGGCTCCCCTGACAGAGAAGCCAGGGCATCTTCTCGTACAGGGCCCGTCTTGTACTTGGGGTGGCTGATGGCGTACACGATGGGGATGTAGGACTGTGTTGAGCCTTGGCGAAGACGGAACCCCAGATGGAGAAGAGAGGGGTGACGATGGAAGGATAATGAAACCGGCCATGTTGATGATGTATAAGAGGCCAGGCCATGAACCAGAGGGGACACAGTCTGAGGAGCAATCTTGGCCAATTTGCATTCATGGACTTCCTCTGGACATCCTTGTCACTCGCAGGCTCTTGACGCCCATCCTGCGGCAGCCTGTTCCTTATCTGCTTTCGTGTCTGGAAACGACTTCACAATGTAGCTGTAGCTAAATACATGACGAAGAAAGGCAGAAGTAAACACCAAAATGTGTAGAGGTGAGGTAAGACATTTTATTGTTGTCCGTGGAGAAGTAGTTGTTCCACAGGCGGTTCATGTTGCCCTCGGGGGTGTACGTCCCCACCGAAGAAGGGAACGAAGGTCCAGAGCAGAAGAGTCCAGCAGAGCAGATGTTGATCATCGCACGACCAGCGTGAGTGGTTTTCCTCCAAAGGCCCTGTTATCAACATTTTCAGATTGATAAGTGTATGGAAGCGTAAAAGTGAGTGTAGGTTAATACAGATGTATATAGGGATATTTTTGTAAATATTTCACTCCATTCTGTAAAATAACCATTACTCAATTTCTTAAAATGATTAAGGTTACACTTTACGATGCTTGTATCTGTCAACGGTGATGGCGATCATGGTGTAGAATGAGCAGCAGCCAGTCAGAGACCGATGGCCAGCATAGATCAGCAAGCCGTCGGTCCGAAGACCAGGTATTGTGATAGTGTTGACGAGGATGGGGGACACATGCAGAACTTGGCAATGAGTCGGATAGCGCCAGATTCACCACGAAATGTTGGAAGGGCGTGCGGAGGGCTTTGGTCGTGTGAAGATGTACATCACAGCGAAGTTTCCGAGAGCGAGAAGATAGCACAGGAGAAAGGACAAAGAACCCCACCAGGGGCGTAACACATGGGTTGAGGGGGGGGAAACTGGTACCCGTGAGGGATCAATGAGGTGCAACATATCCTCGGGAGCAGTATCCATCACGGTGTAGTTTCCATAAGGGTTGGTGTATTTCCCTCCTCCTAGGGGACCTCCAGCCGTGGGGTAGTCGGCGCTACCTCCGAAAAAGGCTGACATGCTTGGCTCGCCTCCCACGTGCTGCATCGCTGAATCGACTGACTGGAGTGGGATAGAGAAAAGGCCATTTGTTCACGTAGCATAAGCAGGTGGTAATATTCCAAGACTTTGGGTTGTGTTTCCTTTTTCAATCTCTTTTTTTTCAGTGAAAGTGTAAGAAAAACAAACAAAAATATCATTAATGCCGTATAATATACATATTAATAATCGTAAATGTGTGTATTTGTGTGAATATGTATACATTTCCATATATATATATATATATATATATATATATATATATATTTATATATATATATATATATATATATATAATATATATATTTATAATATGTTTATACACACACACGTAGCATTAGGCGGTTGGTAATATTCAAGAAAATAAGCATGACGATATATATTTAAAATATATAGGGTGTGTTTAAGCGAGATGAAACAACTTTCACAATGCAAATGATTGCATTCATTTGAAAAATCCATCAGAAGTATGACATTTGAACGAAATTGCGTCGTATCTCTTACTTTCTACCTTTTTCTACATCTGTCACAATCACTTTGTCATGGAGAAGTAGTTAGAATTTATCTCGGCCTGGTGTTTCCACTTGCAAAAACGTTACAATGCATCTCATAACACGTGCAGTCAAGACTACAGCAACACGAACAGTCTCACTCGCACGTCCTCCCTCGAGTGAACGCAAACCGAATCCCGGCGAAGGCTGGGTTCATAGTTCGCGTTCGAGCGATCCTTATATACAGGTCTTCTCTTTAATCGTGCGCGAATCTGTCGTAATCTTGCTCTTTGATCACTCGGGGATTGCATTTCTTTGGGCTTAGTTAGTGACTTTCGTAGTACTTTCTGGTCGTTTGCAGGTTTCTCTCTCCCTAGAGACTGTTTGGCTCGCTTTGTTTACATCAAGAGCTTCTGTATAAGGTCTACCTATTTGTATAGAAATCTGTGCTAGTTAAAAAAGCTTTTACATTATATTGTTTATTCATATTATGTGCTTCTGTAGATATCCATACTTTGTTTTCCTGCCTCTCTCTGTGTTTAACTTCTCACCGTATTTCTGTATCTCTATATTCATTATCTCTCATTCATTCTACCTGTCTATTCGTATTTCTCTTCTTGCGTTTTCGGGAAAAAGAGTTGACACCATCATTAAAATTGTATGTTTTTAATTTTCTTCTGAACACTAGTCTGAGATTGAAAATATATAATCAAACAGGATTTTCCACCTGACAGTTCTGTTTACACATAATGCATTTTTTTTTCCATATAGATATTAGCACATCTACTGAAGTTCGTAGCTTTTAAAGCCTTTATGTTTTATCCTGTATTATTTATGGCTATCAAAGGATAATTTCATACACAAAGTTTAAGTAGGCCTACATGATGTGTTTTGTTTTTTTAGATATAAAAATCAAATCCAGTTGGAAGACGACAATAATTAACCTAATTCAGGTACAAAATACTACCTGGATAAAGGGATTTCAAAATAGATAAAACTAATTAATTATGACACTGTTAACATCTAACAAACCTCTACTGCTGTTATATTATCAATCATCTGAACAATAAAAGAACCATTTCCAAAACAATTTATATCTGAACTACCCCTCTCGGTGAAGTTCCAACCGTTTTCTTTAGTCTAATTACTCCTGTAATCTTCAGAAAAATAACCGAATATCATCCTATCCATTTATTCATATTAATTTTCAAAGCTTCAGTCTCCCTTCTCTACGACTGTAACTTTAATCGTCCGTGTGGCTACAAATACAAGTTTTACCTTTACGCTCCGGCATGCACTCTGCTTCATGCTCAATGGAAAAGACCACGAAAGATAAGCTCGCGGGTCATGCCATGATCATGTAAATCACGGTCATGGTAAGTTGGCTTTTGGTGGGATCATGGAGAGTTAAACGAAGTGAACCTCTGGGTTTTGTGACTCGCGATCCATGTCGCATAACCCTCTATTGGACGTATTTCCTGCTTCAGATCATCACCTTAACATAAAACAAAACAAAAAAACATGAGATATACAATTTACTTCCTATTTGTATCTCTTTATGGAACTGGCTACCTGCTGTAAAATCTAGTTAAAAGCATATATTCTGGAGCTGAAACAAGTTGACAGGCAGGGCAAACATCCACACCTGATGCATGCCTGCGATTCTCTTAATTGGTAATTAGAGTTCAGTCAGTTGTCTAATTAATTATTCAACCAATAATCTTTCTTAATTGATACGAGCTAAAAGCTTTAATTTTTGGTAAAACAATACATTTTTAAGCAAAATTTACTGGCCGAACTAATTTTGGATATCTAGGAGATTAAAAAGGCGTAACTGAAATCTCACGCTCTTTATTAATTTTGCGATTCCCCCCCCCTTCCCCCCTTTCAACATCCAGCTGATAGCCAGTTCTGCGTTTGTGAATCTACGCAACCTGTAGCTTCATTGATAAAAATATTATTTCAGTTCTCTGATGCCCGTTGTAGGGTACGTTGAGGCAAGCTACACTGTATAGGAAAATACACTACACAGTGTTTGAGAGGGTTATCTTGATTTAAATATATCTCTAATATATATATATATATATATATATATTATATATATATATATATATACCTATCTTGATATATATATACATATATATCTACTAATATATATAAATTATATATATATATAGATATAAATATAAACACGTATATGTCTACATATAAATATCTATATACAATACTATATATATATTATATATATATTATATAATATATATATATATTATATATATAAA
>NW_028234426.1:131533-135235 GCF_977035675.1 Penaeus japonicus | reverse complement strand
CGTGAGAAAGAGAGATAGAGAAGGATAATGATAAGAGGAGAAAGAAAAAAATAGAATATGGAAAGAAGAAAAAAACACGAAAAAAGGAAAAAAAGATCGAAAATATTGAAATATGAAAAAAGAATCATCTCTTTGATTTTTTTTTTTCTTTGATTTCTATCATCATCATCATCATCATCAGTACTGTTATATTTGTTTTCTTTATTATATTTGTTTTCATTAACCCATTCACGCCGGGGCGATTCCGGCTTTGAATGGTCGCAATGCCGGGGTTTTCAAACGCATAAGCCTAACGCCTCGAGATTAATGACATAATTGTCATCTTTATGATTATAATAATTATAATAAAAGTAATAATAGCAATAATCACGATGAAAATAATGATAAATAATGAAGTACTAAGAATGATAATAGTAATATTGATGATAACAATAGTGAGGATAACAATGATAGTTCAAGTGATTATAATGATAGCTATCAATTTTGTTATCATTCTTTTTCTTTACTATTAGAATTATTATTATCATTATCAATATTACCTTTATCAATGTTGTCGTTTTTATTATCATTATTTCTATCATCCTTGTTTTTATCATTATCATTATTATCATCATTATCACTATCACGATAATTAAAACTGATTAACATAACAGTATATAGATAAAAATGATTATCTATATACAAGATATGAATACTAAAGAATACAAAAATACTGCTGTCTGGGCGAGTAAAAGATTATTTCATCCTCGTTAGCATAGGTGAATATTCCCACACGTAAGAAAGCTTGACATAACTAGCAAAGTTCCTATTGGCCGTAACAACTTTCTTAGACCTAAACAGCTGCATAGGAATGTAGATCGTTGTTTAGAAGTTTAGAAGAAAAGCATAAGTCGTAGTAACATAAGTAATAGTCTTTCAGTCTTTCTGTAAAGATATATCCATTATGGGTTAATGATCTATAGATTTTCTCCTCTCTGAATCTGTGGACAACGAATATGAAACTGTTGTCTTACCTGAGTCACCCCTTAAACAGCTGTGCGTTGATCGTGCCTGTGGAAGATATAGATATAATTAGTGGATCTGTTCTGCAGATGATATCGGTAAGGATAAGAACAGCTGTTATGATGATTGTCGGTGTATTGGGAGTAAAAGAAAATCGTCTATGTGATTCTTTGTCATTCGTTGATATCATAATTCGGATGTTTCAGATTATTAATTATCTTTCTTGTGTATCAATACATGTAGATATGTAGATATACATGTGTGTGTTTGTGTGTGTGTGTGTTTGTATGTGTGAGTGTGAGCGTGTGTGTGTGATTGTGTGTGTGTGTGTGTGTGTGTGTGTGTGTGTGAGTGTGTGTGTATGTGTGTGTGTATGTGTTTGTGTACACACTTTCCCCAAAGAGAAAAACAAAAAACCCGCAACACAGACAGGTCAGTAACCTCCATCCGTCAATAACTACAGCCGTACATCGTCTTCAAGGACACTCCTCCCACGAATGAAAAGGGAAAATGTGAAGAAAGAGGTCGAGGACGCGTAGGATATAGAACGTAAGTGAAAGCCGCTCTTCCGCATGACCGCTCCCGCCGCCGCCGCCGCTGCCGCCGCCACGACGATCCGACCCGTCGAACTGTCTTTTGTTTCACGGTCCTTGTTTTTTTTTTTTTTTGGTCATACTTTTTTTCTTTTTTTTTTTTTGGTGTGTTTTTTTTTTTTTTTTTTGACTGTTGAATTTTATTTCCATCTCGATTTTGTTTATGTGTGGTGTGTGTGTTATTGGATTTTCTTTTCACCTGATTTTCTTTGGTTTATTCTCTTGAGATTTGGGTTAATTGCCGGAGCTTGTTGTTGTTTAGTGTGAGAAAGTCTTGACTGGACTTTTTCATATGACGGAATCAAAACATTGCTTGAGTTTTAATACATCAAGGGCTGTAATGCTAGTTAATCAATGAGACTCAAGATTTTCTTTATGCAATACACAATCAAGAACATATATATATATAATTATATATATTTGGAATATATATATATATATATGTGGTGTGTGTGTTTAGTGTGTTGTGTGTGTGTGTTGTGTGTGTGTGTGTGTGTGTGTGTGTGTGTGTGTGTGTGTTGTTGTGTGCACAACCACGCCGCGGCACGCACACATACAAGATGGGTACATTAACTAGTATAATGAAAGACCCTTCTGGAACAATACATAGTTTAAAGCTTAATATTATGTTATTCCCTGATATTGCTGTCAACCACTAATACTTTCATTTTTCGTGCTTTTCATTTACATATGCTTGTTTTTTCAAGCTCATCTTACTTGAGATCACTGAGTGTTACCGCACTTGTTTTTACCTCCTTAAATTTCTCTGTTTATTTTCATGAAAATTCTTTCGAGACAAGCTGTGCAAAGATGCGGAAAACATCGGGTCTGTGGTCTGTTTGTCTCACTCCGGTTTGTTATCAATTTTGTTCAGAAATTCCTGCAAGAGCTGTTTAATAGGTTCGTATTCCATTATTCGTACATTGAATATGAGAAAGATATCTCGTTCTACTGAGCCAAAAGCATGTTCATTTTCATCTCTTTTAGATAAAAATGAAAAGAAAAATGAAAAGTTTTTTGGTTTGGTGTTTAAACAAACCCCCGGTGTTTATTTTCTATTTCCAATCAACCGATATGCACAGATATAAACAGATTGCTTCATATCCTCCCTTACTTTTACATCCTGCCTTAATTATTTTACGGTACGAAAAAAAGAATATAAAAATCTCACAAAATTCAAATCCCTGGACCCCTGAGACCTCATCCAAGCGCACAGCCGTCCCTCGTCGGTACATTACTGAAGCTTCGGGTAAAAAGGTTCACACTGATGAAGCCCCATGAGCCTTTATTCTCGGACTCTACTCTCGGAATTTACTCTCGGACTCCACCTTCAGGAGAGGTTCTTTCGCATGCTGTCTGTATATTGAGGAGGGTGTTATGGATATCTATTTTTCTTTTTATAGATAACTTCTTTATAGATATAGATATCTTTTTTTTTTAATCATTTGGGGTTATGGATAGTCTGTAAGGTGTCTGTTTTTTTTTTTTTTTTTTGAAAACATACAGTATATTCAAGATTCATACTTTAGGGAAAGCAACACCTGTGTCTGAACTTACGAGAAGTTTAAAACAAAATAAAACAGAAAGGAAACAATTAGATTAATGCGCTTTCGTTAATTTTGCTTCCACACATTAAATATGATTATGATAACGATTATATTGATAAGAATGATAATGCTGATGATAAGAACAATGATGATTATAAGGATACTAAGGATAATGATAATAATTATACTGATAATAATGATAATGATAATAGCAATGATAATAGTTATGATAATTACAATGATAATGATGATGATAATGACAATAATAGTTATAAAAATAACAACAACAACAAAAAACAACAACAATGATCTCAAAACAACAACAACAACAACAACAAAGCAAGCAATGGAAGCCAAAACAACAACAACAACAAAAAAAAAGAAGGAAATTCTCAACCAACGCCGTACGCCGCGTGATCAAAACAAGTTCAGGTTATTAGTTAAGCAACGCCAAAGGGGGGGGGGGGGTTCTCGCCTCTCCTTTAATCCGGGTACCTGGCCGAGACCACTGATGCATGTTCAGCTGCATCACAGAGTGGTATTTCAGCTTCTCTTCCCGG
>NW_028234426.1:126533-129033 GCF_977035675.1 Penaeus japonicus | reverse complement strand
TCATTATCATTGATTATCATTATCATCATTATCAACATTATCCTAATTATCATCACCACCACCACCACCATCAACATTACTGTTATCCTTTTATTGCCTTGCGTTCTAGCCCTCATTAGCATTTTATGAAGTCGATATGTTAGATGTCAAAAATTGTTTTTCTTCTCCATTTTTTATTTCAGGTACACAAGTAAACGCATTTTTTTTGTTTTGTTTTTTGTTTCTTTCTTTCTTTAGCAAGACGAAAAACTAACTTGAATTAATAAAGGCTCTTTTCTCCCGTGTGAATATAACTTATAGATTGAAGAATTTTGGAGGGGATAGAGAGTGTGGGGAAGAAGAAAGAAAAAGAAGGACTGAAGGTGGGTTGAGGAAACAATTCATATTTATTTTTATTTTTATTCTTCATCTTTTCCTCTTCCTCCTTTCCTCCCTCCTCTGTCCTCGCCGCTCCTCCTTCCCTCTGTCCTTCCTCTTTCCCTCTCTCTTCTCGTCCTTCACTTCCCTCCATCCCTCGTCTTCTATACAGCGATAATCCCCCCCTCCTCATCCTCCTTATCATCTCTTCATCATCATCATTATTGTGTTCATTAATTATTTTCCTTCTCCTTCTGTGGAGCCTCACCCTCTTTCTCCTCCATGCAATCTTCTTATTTACTCCTTCTCCTTTCCCTCCTCCTCCTCTTCTTTTCTTCTCTTTTTTCTTTCTCTTTTTTTTTTTCCTTCAAATTTCATCCTCTTGTTCAAATTCTTCTATTTTCATCTTCCTCTTCTTTTCATCCTCCTTATACCTCCACCTCCCCCCCACCACTCCTTTTCATGCATTTATCCCCTTATCATCATTATCATCATTCTTCGAATTTCTTCTCTTCCTCCAGCCTTGCTCCTTTCCTTAATTCCTCCCACCCTCCTCCTCCTCCTAATCCTCCTCCTCTTCCTTCCTCCTTCTCTTCTCCTCCCTCTCCCCCCCCCCCCCTCCTCCTCCTCTTCCAGTTGTTTTCAGTCTCCTCCTCCTCCTCCTCCTGGTTGTGTGGTTCCTTTCCTCCTCCTCCTCAGTCTCCTCCTCCATTCCTTACCTGTCATCTTCCTTCATCCTCCTCCTCTTCATCCTCCTCCTCACCCTCCTCCTCCTCCTCCTTCTCTTCCTCCTCCCCCTTCATCCTCTTCCTCCTCTTCCTAAAGTCAAAGAGGAAAGGAAAACACAAAGTAAAGTCCTATCTGAACAGAATCACGGGGTCTTCTTTTCTTTCTACTTTTGTGAGGTTTATCATTTCCGCCGGTTAGGGTACCGCTGCTGAGATATAGGTGACGTCATTTTTTTTAATATTTTCCCTTCTTACGGATGTTCCATGTTCCACGGCCACATACCCCTCTCCGCCGAGTGTTTATTTATCCCTTTTCTCCTCTTCTCTCGCGACTCTCTTTACGTCCTCATCTCCTTTTCATCATCTCCTATTTAATTTTCTTGTCTTTTTTTCTGAGTTCTTTCTTCTTCCTCTTATTTATTTTATTATCTTTTTTTTAGCGTTCCCATTCTTCAATTTATTTTATTATATCTTCACCCTTTTCTTTTTATTATCCTTCTCTTCTTTCTCCCCTTTCCCCTTCTAAAAAACATATATACACCAATTCCCCACACTTCTCCTATTCCTCTATCTTCTTCCCCTCATCTCCTGTCATTTCCTTGTATTTCCTTACCTTAATAATTTCCTTGCATTTCCTTACCTTAATTTCCTTCCTTCAGTGTATTTAATCTTGTACAAAACTTCAATGAATTTTCAGTTTTCAATCTCCCAACACGTAATTCTCTGAGCGCCACCCACAGCTTCCCTTATCCTGTGTTAATCACCTCGAATAATGCATAGTTCATCCCCTCTCTCTCCTCTCTCGCCTCTTCTTTCCCCTCTTTTACCTCCCCTCTCCTCTCCTCTCCTCTCTTCTCTCCCCTCCTTCCCTCCCCCTCTCCCTCCCCTACCTTCTGGCCAACCTCAGCGTCTCTTCCCTCTTCTCTCTACCGTTTCCTTTGTCCTTAATCATTCTTTTACACCCCCTCCTTGTCCCTCCTCTTGTCTGCCTAACTCCCTCCCTCCCTTCCTTCCTTCCTTCCTCCCTCCCTTCCACCCTTACTCCCTCCTTCATCTCTCTCTCATCCTCTCTGATCCCCCCCTCCTCCCACTTGCCTTCCCCTCCCCTTCCCCCCACCTCCGTCCTCCCCCCACACCCCATTCCTCTAAGCCTCGGTCGCATCAACTCATCGGAGGCTTTAAAGAGGGAGAGAAGAGGGAAGAGTGAGCGCGAGAGAAGGGGAAGGAAGAGAGAGAGATGAGGGGCACGAGGGGTGGGGGAATAAAAGAGTAGAAGTGGGAAGGAGAGGGAGGGGATGAGAAGGAGATAGGGAGGAGGAGGAGGAGGAGGAGATAGAGGGGAGGAGAGAGAGAGAGAGAGAGAGAGAGAGAGAGAGAGAGAGAGAGAGAGAGAGAGAGAGAGAGAGAGAGAGAGA
>NW_028234426.1:106533-109033 GCF_977035675.1 Penaeus japonicus | reverse complement strand
GAGTGAGTGAGAGAGATAATAGTAATAGAAAGAGAGTAAATAAGAAAAAAGAGGAATTAAAAAAAAAAAACTTATTTAGAGAAAGTCATTAAAAAGAAGAAGAAAAAAAACGAACCGACAGAAAGAACGGAAAAAAATAAGATAAAATCAATAAGTTATAGAAAGCCATTAAAGAGATAACAACGAGATAACAACGTGTCGGAAATTGTGAGAGAGGGAGACCAATAGGAAGGGAAAAAGAAAGAGAGGGAATAAAGAGAGGAGTAAGAGGGAAAAAAGAGAAGAATGAGAGGGAGGAGAGGAAAAAAAGAGAGGAAAAAAAAGAAATGGAAGGACGGGAAGTGAGAGAAGGGAGAAAGGAAGGGAAGTGAGCGAAGAAACGGGGAGGACTAGAAAGTAGAAAAGGAGGAAAGAGAAAATAAAGGGGAGAAAAAGAAGGAAAAATGGTGTGCATAAACAGAGGGAAGAATGAGATGCAGAGAGAAACGGAAGGAAGGAAGGAGAGGGAAGGGGGGAAGGAAAAGGTGAAAGGAAAGAGAGGGAAGGAAGGAAGGAAAGAGAGGGAAGGAAGGAAGGAAAGAGAGGGAAGGAAGGAAGGAAAAGGAGAAAGGAAAGAGGGGAATAAGAGGGGAAAAAAGGAAAGAGAGAGAATCAAAAGAGGGAGGAACGAAAAGGAAGGAAGAAAATAGAGAGAGCAAAGGGAGGAATAAAGGGGGGAAGAAGAGAGGGATGAAAGGAAAGCAAAGACGGAGGAGAAAGGGAGAAAGGAGAGCGAACTATGAAAGAAGGAAAGAGAAGAAAGAAGAGAGGCGAGAGGGAGGGAAATAAATAATGAGAGGGAAGGAAGAGAATCAAGAAAATGGAGGAAAGAAACGAAGAGAAGAGAAAGAAGAAAAGGGAGAAAAGAGAGGTAAAAAAAAAGGAAGGGGGGAGGAAAGAGAGAAAAAGCGTTAAAAGTGAATTAGGATATTTACGCGGGGGAATGGGTGTCTAAAGGGCGAGGGGGAGGGGGGGGGGAGTGAAGGGTGCCAAAAGGGGGCCAAAAGTGAGAAAAAAGGAGATTCGGAATAAGGGATGAGGGTGTCAAAGGTCAAGGGAGATAAGGAGAAGGAGAACGGGTGTCGCAGATGGAAGGAAAGGGAGAGGGGGTGGGGGAGCGAGAGAGAGAAAGAGAGAGAGAGAGAGAGAGAGAGAGAGAAAGAGAAAGAAAGAAAAAAAAGAAAAAAGTCATAAAGAAAGAAAGAGAGACAAAGAACAAAAAAAGGAAGAATTGAAAGAGAGAGAGAGAGAGAGAGAGAGAGAGAGAGAGAGAGAGAGAGAGAGAGAGAGAGAGAGAGAGAGAGAGAGAGAGAGAGAAAGAGAGAGAGAGAGAGAGAGAGAGAGAGAGAGAAAGAGAGAGAGAGAGAGAGAGAGAGAGAGAGAGAGAGAGAAAATGAGTGAAAAAAAGAGAGAGAAAGAGAGACAGAGACAGAGAGAGAGAGAGAGAGAGAGAGAGAGAGAGAGAGAGAGAATGACAGAAAGAAAGAGAGAAGGAGAGAGAGAGAGAAAGAGTGAGAGGCCAGAAGGGGAGGCTATAGTGCCAACCAACGACGGATTTACGACCGGAAATAATCGATACATATTGATCACGATGACTGGGTGGTCGCGCGAAAGATGACGATGCACGGATTTGATGACGACGTAGATGGCAACTTATGATAAAGCTGAAGAAATGAGCAAGGGAAAAATCAATAGAGGGACAAAGCCAGTGAGGAAAATTAATTGAGGGGGAATCGGATGGCTATAAGAAGATTTTGGTAATCATTTCATATTGATAAAGATAAGACTGATAACGGGAGTGTTTGGAGAGATAGCAAGAGGAGTGGCAGCGAGATCTATCGTATTAATGATAATGATAATAATGATGATGGTGGTGGTGAGTATGATGATTATAATGACATTGATAATGATTGTTACTATTGTTATCATTATCACCTTTATTATTATTATCATTATCATTATCCTTATCATCCTTGTCTTATTTTTTTATTACTAATCATACCATTCATTATCAATCATCGCTATCCTTATCATCATCATTTTCATCATCATTATCCTTATCATCGTCATTTTCATCATCATTATTGTTATTATTGTCATTACTGTTACTATCATTATCATTATTATTATCATTAGCATTATCAACGTTAGCTTTTTTTTTATTATTATCGCTGTAATAGCAATCATAAATAGATAAAGAACCGAATATATAGATAAAGAAAAAAAAAAGTTAAATAGATACATAAATAACAGGTAATTGTGTAAATAATCATCCCATAAAATTAAATAGATAATGAGAAGACAAATAGATCATTAGATACATGAATCAAGAGATAAAGATATATATAGATAAAGAGGAGAAAAAATATATGTTTATCCTGCACTCGAGTCTACATTCCCTGTGCCATGGGTAAATATGAGCAGTAAATGTGAAATTGCTATGCCAGTAAGATTTTCGTAA
>NW_028234426.1:100071-106433 GCF_977035675.1 Penaeus japonicus | reverse complement strand
CTCGGAATCCCAGACGACTTGGCGAGTCTCGGAGTGGTTCTGACGGGGGTTCTGACGGGGGTTCTGTTATAGAGGCTGTAGTTGTTTTAGTTGGAGGCTCTGTTGTTGTTACTAGTGTTATTATTGGAGGTCCTGTCGTCGTTGGTATTGTTGGAGACTCTCTTGTAGCTGGAGGCTCTGTTGTCGTTGTTGTGGTTGGAAGCTCTGTTGAAGTTGCTGTTGTAGTTGGATGCTCTGTTGTTGTCGGAGGCTCTGTTGTCGTTGTGGTTGGAGGCTCTGTTGTCGTTGTAGTTGGAGGCTCTGTTGTTGTAGCTGGAGGTTCTGTTGTAATTGTTGTGGTTGGAAGCTTTGTTGACATTGTTGTTGTTGTAGTTGGATGCTCTGTTGTTGTCGGAGGCTCTGTTGTCGTTGTGGTTGGAGGCTCTGTTGTTGTAGCTGGAGGCTCTGTTGTCGTTGGAGGCTCTGTTGTTGTAGCTGGAGGCTCTGTTGTAATTGTTGTGGTTGGAAGCTCTGTTGACATTGTTGTTGTTGTAGTTGGATGCTCTTTTGTTGTCGGAGGCTCTGTTGTCGTTGTGGTTGGAGTCTCTGTTGTTGTAGCTGGAGGCTCTGTTGTCGTTGTGGTTGGAGGCTCTGTTGTTGTAGCTGGAGGCTCTGTTGTAATTGTTGTGGTTGGAAGCTCTGTTGACATTGTTGTTGTTGTAGTTGGATGCTCTTTTGTTGTCGGAGGCTCTGTTGTCGTTGTGGTTGGAGTCTCTGTTGTTGTAGCTGGAGGTTCTGTTGTTGTAGTTGGAGGCTCTGTCGTTGTAGTTGGAAGCTCTGTTGTTGTTGCCCTTTTAGGTTCTGTTGCTGTATTTGGAGACTCTGTTGTCGTTGTGGTTGGAGATTCTGTTGTCGTTGTCGGAAGCTGTGTTGTGGTTGGAGTCTCTGTTGTTGTAACTAGAGGTTCTGTTGTAGTTGGAGGCTCTGTTGTTGTCGGAGGCCCTGCTGACATTGTGGTTGAAGGCTCTATTGTTGTAGTTGGAGACTCAGTTGTTGTCATTGGAGGCTCTGTTGCTTTTGTTGGAGGCTCTGTTGTGGTTGAAGGCTCTGTTGTTGTCGGAGGTTCTGTCGTTGTATTTGGAAGTTCTGTCGTAGTTCGAGGCTCTGCTGTTGTGGTTAGAGGCTCTGTTACTGTCGGAGGTTCTGTTGTTGTTGGAGGCTCTGTTGTTGTAGATGGAGGCTCTGTTGTTGTGGTTGGATTATCTGTTGTAGCTGTAGTTGGAGGCTCTGTTGTTGTAGTTAAAGGCTCTGTTGTTGTGGGTGGAGGTTCTGTTGTCGTTGTGGTTGGAGGCTCTGTTGTCGTTATGGTTGGAGGCTCTGTTGTCGTTGTGATTGGAGGCTCTGTTGTTATTTTAGTTATTTTAGGTGTTATGTAGTTACTTTAATTATTTTAGGTGTTATTCCTGTCACTATCGTTATCATCACTTATATGATCACCATTATCTTATATTTATTATTGTTATTATTATGTATCAGTTTATTGATGCAATGAATTTGATTGTTGTTGCTATTACTATCATTTCTATCATTATTATTATTATTTCTTTTGTTATTATTGTTACAAGTTTTATCCTTATCTTTACCATCATTATCTTTATCATAATATTTTTTGTAATCTTTCACATCTTTATCATTATCATCATTGTTACCATTACTGCTATTTTTATAATAATTATTGTGATTATCAACCTAATTATCCTATTTCTATCTTGATTTTTTTCATTTTCTGGATAGTTATTATTATCATAACTATTATCATAACTATTATCTGTTATTTCGTTATTATTAGTATCATTATCAGTAATGTTAATACTGTTACCATTAGTATCATTGATATTTTATTAGTAATAGTATTATTTTATCATCATTACAAATAATACTACAATTATTGTAATTATCGTGCATACTATAATTATTACTGCCATTAGTGTTATTGCAATGAAATTCGTTTTTCTTAAGATAATATATATATATATATATATATATATATATATATATAAATATATATATATATATATATATTTATATATATGTGTGTGTGTGTGTGTGTGTGTGTGTTGTGTGTGTATGCATATATATATATATATATATATATATATATATATATATATATATATATATATATATATATATATATATATATATATATATATACTTTATATATATATATATATATATATATATTATATATAATATATATACATATATATATATATATATACATATATATCTATATATATATATATATATATCTCTCTATATGTATATATATGTATCTATGTATATATGTATATATATATATATATATATATATATATATATATATATATATAGATAGATAGATAGATAGATAGATAGATAGATATATAGATATATATGTATGTATGTATATATATATATATATATTTATAGATAGATAGATAGATAGATAGATAGATATATGTACGTATGTATGTATATATATTTCTTTTCTTTTTCTTTTTTTCTTTTTTTTAAGTATAAACAGTATCAAGGTATCAAAATGGAAAGGAATTATAATGTAGATAATCGAATGTTTTTTATTGCACTGATGACTAAGTTAACTCTTTACTGTTATTCATTCCATGCTTAAAGATGAACTTCCTGTATGATACCAATGTTCACTCTTCTGGTTCTCCTTCTACCTGGCTCTGTTGTTGTCGCGGTTGGAGGCTCACGTTGTTGTTGTCGCTTGTGGTTGGAGCGCTTCTGTGTCTGTTGTCGTACTTGGGTTGGAGGCTCTGTTGTTGTTGCGTGGTTGGAGGCTCTGTTGTTGTCGTCGTGGTTGGAGGCTCTGTTCTGTGTTGTTCGTCGTGGTTGTGAGGCTTTCTGCTGCTTGTTGATACGTCCGTGGTTGGTAGTGCTGTTCTGTCTGTTGTCGTCGTGGTTGGAGGCTCTGTTGTTGTTGTCGGAGCGTGGTTGGAGGCTCTGTTGTTCGTCGTCGTGGTTGGAGGCTCTGTTGTTGTCGTCGTGGTTGGAGGCTCTGTGTTGTCGTCGTGGTTGGGAGGTTCTGTTGTTGTCGTCGTGGTGGTGGCTCGGATGTTGTCGTGGTTGAGGTTCTGTTGTTGTCGTTGTGGTGTGAGAGGCTCTATGTTGTTGTCGTTGTGGTTGGGGGAAAGGCTCTCGTTGTTGTCGTTTGCTGGTTGGGTGGCTCTGTGTTGTATGTAGGTGTCGTGGGTTGGAGGCTCTGTTGTTGTCGTTGTCGGGTTGGAGGCTCTGTTGATGTCGTCGTTGTGGTTGGAGGTTCTGTTGTTGTCGTCCCGTGGTTGGAGGCTCTGTTGTTGTCGTACGTGGTTGGAGGCTCTGTAGTTGTCGTTGTGGTTGGGAGGCTCTGGTTGTTGTCGTCGGTGGTTGGAGGTTCTGTTGTTGTCGTTGTGGTTTGGAGGCTCTAGTTGTTGTCCCGTCGTGGTTGGAGGCTCTGTTGTTTGTTGTCTCGTGGTTGGAGTTCTCTGTTGTTGTCGTCTCGTCGGTTTGGAGGCTCTGTTGTTGTACCGTCGTGGTTGGAGTTCTCTGTTGTTGTTCGTTCGTGGTTGGAGGCTCTGTTGTTTGTCGTCGTGTGTTGGAGGCTCTGTTGTTGTCGATGTGGTTGGAGCTTGATGTTGTCGTTGTGGTTGGAGCTTGTAGTTGTCGTCCGTCGTCCTTCGAGGTTGAGGCTCCTGGCTTGTTGTGTTCGTCGTGGTTGGAGGCTCTGTTGTTGTCGTTGTGGTTGGAGGCTCTGTTGTTGTGGTTGGGTTGGAGGCTCTCTGTTGTTGTCGCGTGGTTCTGGAGGCTCTGTTGTTGTTGTGGTTGGAGGCTCTGTTGTTGTGTCCTTCTGGTTGGGATGGCTCTGTTGTTGTTCGTGTTGGAGGTTTCTGTTGTGTCGTCGTGTTGGAGGCTCTGTTGTTGTCTGTGGTTGGAGGCTCGTTGTCGTTGTGGTTGGAGCGCATGTGGTTGTTGGTCGTTGTTGGAGGCTCTGTTGTTGTCGTGGTTGGAGGCTCTGTTGTTGTCGTGGTTGGAGGCTCTGTTGTTGTCGTCGTGGTTGGAGGTTCTGTTGTTGTCGTCGTGGTTGGAGGTTCTGTTGTTGTCGTCGTGGTTGGAGGCTCTGTTGTTGTCGTGGTTGGAGGTTCTGTTGTCGTTGTGGTTGGAGGCTCTGTTGTTGTCGTGGTTGGAGGTTCTGTTGTTGTTGTGGTTGGAGGTTCTGTTGTCGTTGTGGTTGGAGGCTCTGTTGTTGTCGTCGTGGTTGGAGGCTCTGTTGTTGTCGTTGGAGGCTCTGTTGTTGTCGTCGTGGTTGGAGGCTCTGTTGTTGTCGTCGTGGTTGGAGGCTCTGTTGTTGTCGTCGTGGTTGGAGGCTCTGTTGTTGTCGTCGTGGTTGGAGGCTCTGTTGTTGTCGTGGTTGGAGGCTCTGTTGTTGTCGTCGTGGTTGGAGGCTCTGTTGTTGTCGTGGTTGGAGGTTCTGTTGTTGGAGGCTCTGTTGTTGTCGTCGTGGTTGGAGGCTCTGTTGTTGTCGTCGTGGTTGGAGGCTCTGTTGTTGTCGTTGTGGTTGGAGGCTCTGTTGTTGTCGTCGTGGTTGGAGGCTCTGTTGTTGTCGTTGTGGTTGGAGGCTCTGTTGTTGTCGTGGTTGGAGGCTCTGTTGTTGTCGTTGTGGTTGGAGGCTCTGTTGTTGTCGTTGTGGTTGGAGGCTCTGTTGTTGTCGTCGTGGTTGGAGGCTCTGTTGTTGTCGTCGTGGTTGGAGGCTCTGTTGTTGTCGTCGTGGTTGGAGGCTCTGTTGTTGTCGTCGTGGTTGGAGGCTCTGTTGTTGTCGTCGTGGTTGGAGGCTCTGTTGTTGTCGTCGTGGTTGGAGGCTCTGTTGTTGTCGTCGTGGTTGGAGGCTCTGTTGTTGTCGTTGTGGTTGGAGGCTCTGTTGTTGTCGTCGTGGTTGGAGGCTCTGTTGTTGTCGTCGTGGTTGGAGGCTCTGTTGTTGTCGTCGTGGTTGGAGGCTCTGTTGTTGTCGTTGTGGTTGGAGGCTCTGTTGTTGTCGTCGTGGTTGGAGGCTCTGTTGTTGTCGTCGTGGTTGGAGGCTCTGTTGTTGTCGTTGTGGTTGGAGGCTCTGTTGTTGTCGTCGTGGTTGGAGGCTCTGTTGTTGTCGTCGTGGTTGGAGGCTCTGTTGTTGTCGTGGTGGGTGGCGCTGTTGTTGTCGTTGTGGTTGGAGGCTCTGTTGTTGTCGTGGTTGGAGGCTCTGTTGTTGTCGTCGTGGTTGGAGGCTCTGTTGTTGTCGTCGTGGTTGGAGGCTCTGTTGTTGTCGTGGTTGGAGGCTCTGTTGTTGTCGTGGTTGGAGGCTCTGTTGTTGTCGTCGTGGTTGGAGGCTCTGTTGTTGTCGTCGTGGTTGGAGGCTCTGTTGTTGTCGTGGTTGGAGGCTCTGTTGTTGTCGTCGTGGTTGGAGGCTCTGTTGTTGTCGTCGTGGTTGGAGGCTCTGTTGTTGTCGTTGTGGTTGGAGGTTCTGTTGTTGTCGTGGTTGGAGGCTCTGTTGTTGTCGTCGTGGTTGGAGGCTCTGTTGTTGTCGTCGTGGTTGGAGGCTCTGTTGTTGTCGTCGTGGTTGGAGGTTCTGTTGTTGTCGTCGTGGTTGGAGGTTCTGTTGTTGTCGTGGTTGGAGGTTCTGTTGTTGTCGTCGTGGTTGGAGGCTCTGTTGTTGTCGTCGTGGTTGGAGGCTCTGTTGTTGTCGTCGTGGTTGGAGGCTCTGTTGTTGTCGTTGTGGTTGGAGGCTCTGTTGTTGTCGTGGTTGGAGGCTCTGTTGTTGTCGTCGTGGTTGGAGGTTCTGTTGTTGTCGTCGTGGTTGGAGGTTCTGTTGTTGTCGTCGTGGTTGGAGGTTCTGTTGTTGTCGTCGTGGTTGGAGGCTCTGTTGTTGTCGTCGTGGTTGGAGGTTCTGTTGTTGTCGTCGTGGTTGGAGGCTCTGTTGTTGTTGTGGTTGGAGGTTCTGTTGTCGTTGTGGTTGGAGGCTCTGTTGTTGTTGTTGTGGTTGGAGGCTCTGTTGTTGTCGTTGTGGTTGGAGGCTCTGTTGTTGTTGTGGTTGGAGGCTCTGTTGTTGTGGTTGGAGGCTCTGTTGTTGTGGTTGGAGGCTCTGTTGTTGTCGTGGTTGGAGGCTCTGTTGTTGTCGTCGTGGTTGGAGGCTCTGTTGTTGTCGTGGTTGGAGGCTCTGTTGTTGTCGTTGTGGTTGGAGGCTCTGTTGTTGTTGTGGTTGGAGGCTCTGTTGTTGTTGTGGTTGGAGGCTCTGTTGTTGTCGTGGTTGGAGGCTCTGTTGTTGTCGTGGTTGGAGGCTCTGCGTCTTTGTTCTCTAGTCGTTGTGTGGAGGC
>NW_028234426.1:88799-98799 GCF_977035675.1 Penaeus japonicus | reverse complement strand
ATATATAAAATATATAATATAAAATTATATATAATTTATGAAACATATAAAATTATTTTTAATATACAAATACATAATAAAATAAATACATATATTATTTTTAAAATATATTAATATATATAAATAAATATATACATATACATATAAAACATACAACATATAATAAATATATATAAAATAAAAATATATATATAAAATTATATATTTTAAAACATACAAAATATAAAATAAAATATAAATATATATAAAAATTTATAAAATTACAATATATATTTTGGTATTTACATATATTATATATATATAATATAAAATTATATTTATAAAAAATATATAATATTTATACATATACACATATACAAAACCTACATGCACACCACACACACACATACACACACACACACACACAACACACACAACACACAACACCCAAACACACACAAAATTTAATATTAAAATATATATATAAATATATATTTAATATATAAAATATAAATATATATAAAAAATTTGTACACAACAATACACGGCACCCTACATATGTATATATATTTTTATATATTAAAATAAAAATTTATATATATATTTTAATATAAAAATTGTATATATATACCTATGTATAATACATGTATAAACATCACATAGAAAATACAAAATAAATATTAAAAATTTTTTTCATATTACCAGAGGTGTAACACAGGTCAATCTTGCAGAAGAGATAAAACCCTTAAATTTTATAACAAAATGGAAAAAAACAATAAAAACAACATAATGATGCAAAACCCCCCAAAAATTTATGTACTTCTTTGGGCATATGACCCCTAAACTGACAGAACATGAAACCCAAGGGCAAATCTTTAGGGTGGTTTTAATCAAAAGATACAGGGAGGTAAATGTTTTTAAATTAACAAAATTTGTTTTTTAAAAAATTTTGCCCGATGGGGGTTGGATTAAAAATTTGGTTTTGATTAACCAATTTAACTTTTTTGATATTTCGAGATCGTTTAGCTGTCAAAAGGGCAATTGGTCTCTGGTTTTTCCCGTTTTTAGTTGTTTTAATGATCTGGGGTCCGCACGTGTGTGTGGTTTTGTATGGTGTTGTGTTGTGTTTGGTGTGTTGGGGTGTGTGTGTTGTGGGGTTTTTGGTGTGTGTGTGTGTGTGTGTGTGTGCGCGCCGTTTTTTGCGTGCGTGGGGTGTTTATATAAAGTATACACACACACACACCCACCCACAGACACCACACATATATATGTAATATATATATATTATATAAAAAAATTATTATAATAATATATGTTATATAAAATATATGTATATGTTTTATATATTAAATGTATGAATTATTTTTTTAAAAAATAGATACATACATCCCTTTATAAGGTTTTTTATATTTTAGTACACACACACACACACACACACAGACACAAACACATAAAATAGGAATAACATATATATATATATATAAAATAGATATATAAATATATATAATATATATAATATATTTTATAATTTTATGTATTTTTAAATTTTTAAAATACACTTTTATTTTCTTTTAACAAATTTTTTTTTTTTTCCTTTTCTATCTATCTTCTACCCTACTATCTATCTTTTCCTTTTTCTCCTCTCTCTCTCCTCTCTCTCTCTCTCTCTTTAATATATATAAAATATATATTGCTGGTGGGGTGTGTGTGTGTGTGTGGTGTTTGGGGGTTCGGTGTGTGTGTGTGTGTGTGTGTGTGTGTTTTGTTGTGAGGGGTGTGTGTATGCATGTCTAATCTATCTTTCTACCCTAAAATCTATCAAACTATTATAATACATACATATGCTTTAAAATTAAAAAAATAAATATATATATATTTTATAAATATATATAATATACATATATAAAAGGGGTTAAATGTAAAATATATTTGTATAGTATATAGGGTATTTTAATGTATTATAATATATAATAATTTTAAAATATATATATATAAATATTATATATTAAATAAACACACACACACACACACACACACACAACACATACACACACACACACACAAAAACACACACACACACAGGCACACACACACACCACACCCCACACACAAAAGGCACACACACACACACACAACACACAAAACCACAAACACACCAACACACACAAAACCCCACACACACACAAAAACACACACCCACACATATATTATATAATAAGAAAATATATATAAAATATATATATATAATTAAATTTTAATATAAATAATATAATATAAATAAAAAGATAATAAAATATATATATATATTAAGCATATTATAAATAAAAAAATATTTTATAAATATATATATATTAATAAAATAAAGCATAAAATATAAAATATATATATATAAAATATAAATATAAAATAAAATACATATATATATAATATATATTTGTGTGTGTGTGGGTTTTGTGTGTGTGAGTTTGTGTGTGGTTATATAATATATATATAATATATATAAAATAAATATATATATATAATATATATTTTTAAACATAAAAATATCTAAAATTTGGGGTTGTGGGGTGTGTTTTGTGGGGGTTTGGTGTGTGTGGAAATAAAATATATATATATAAATAAATATAAAAAAAATTAATATATTTATATAGTATTATATAAAAATTTTTAAAATGTTATAAAAAATTATATTATATATATATATATTAAAAATTAAATATTTTATATAAAATTTTAAAATATATTAATATATTATAAAAATATATATATTATATATATAGGGTGTTGTGTGTGTTTTGGTGTGTTTGTGTTGGGGTGTGTGTGGGGGTGGGGGTTTTGTGTTAAGTGTGGTTTGTGTGTGGGTGTGTGTTTTGGTGTGTTTGTGTGAAAGTATATACTTTTTAATCCATTCATAAAAGGTAGATAAAAAATTAAAATTTTTAAAATTACATATATTAAATTAATTTTAAAATTTTATATATAAATATATATATATAAAAAATTTTAAATATTATTTTATATTAAAATATATATATAAAAAATCCCAAAAAATATATATATAGCATATAAATAAATAAATAAAAATTATATATAAATTATATAATAGTAAATATATATATATAATATATATTAAATATTTGTGGTGGGGTGTGTGGGGGTGTTTGGGTGTTTGTGTGTGGGGCGGTGTGGTGTGTGTTGAAAGGGTATATATAAAATATATAAAATTATATATAATTTATATAAAATATATATATAAATAAATATAAAAGAAACATGCATTTTTTAAATATAAAAATAAATATATATATTATATATATATATAAAAATATATACAAAAAATATAAAATGCATGTACAAACACACACACACACACACAACACATACACACCACACACACCCCACACACACATACACAAAAACACAACACCACACACAATAATATTGAATAAATATATAATATATATATAAAAATTATAAATATATATGGTATATGAAATAAAAATATATATATTTATAAAATATTTAAAATATACATATATAAAATATATAATATATATAAAATATATATAAGGGCTATCCCCCCTTTTTAAAAAAATCTTATATATAAAATATACCTTATAAATATATATATATATATATATATTTTTAAAAAAAATTTAAAATATACGTATATGTAAATATGTAAATGTGTGTGTGTTGTGGTGTGGGGTGTGTGTGTGGTGTGTTTTTTTGGCATGTGGTAGGAAAATATAATATATATAAAATATAAATATAAATATATAAATAAATTATAAATATATAAAAATTTTAAATATTTTTTATATATTATATATATATAATATATATATATATATATAAAATAAATATACAGTATATGAAAAAATTAGATAGATAAAATAAAATAAAAAAAATGTTTTTGGGCAAAAGAAAAATTTCTCTGTCCCTGATCTTAACAAAAGAAAAAAATTATAAAAATATATAAAATATATATATAAATTAAAGAATAATTTTAAAAAAAATATAATATAATACATATATAATATAAATATAAATATATATATATATATTTTATATGAATGTATTTTTGTATTTTATATAAAAACCTTAACCTTTCTTTCTCAAAACCCTTTAAACCCAAAAAAAATACACTTTTTCCTGCCCTTTAAAATTTTAACAAAGAACCACTTTCTTTCCCTAAGCTAAAACGAAACATAACGAAAGAAAAGACATTATTCTCTTTCTTAGACTGTAACAAAGGAAAGCACATCTTTTTTCTGACTGTATCAAAAAGAAAAAAAGAAAAAAAAAAAAAAGTTCACGTATTAATACAAAGCAGAAAAAAGGACAGACTCTTCCCCCCAGGCCGCCCCCCTGTTTAAACGTTTGCTATAAAATTTCTTTTCTTATCTTTTATCCCCAAATGACCAAAACAAAAATTTAAAAAAAAAAAAAAGATGGATAAAAAAAAATGCGGCGGACCAAAAACTGCCTTCCGAACCCGCGCCCCAAAGAAACCAAAAATTTCCGGGGCAAGGTAAAAAAATCAAAAACCCTTTTATAAATTTTTCCCCTTTCTTCGTAAATTGGGCGGATGATTCGAAGGAAGGGGAGCCTCGAAATTAAATTTGTAGATAATTTTTTTTTTGCAATCTAACTTGCAGGAAAAATGCAAAATTTTTTTTTTTTTTTTTTTTTTTTTTTTTAGTAAGAAAGGAAAAAAAAACTTTATCTTTTTATTTACCTCCCACCCTCTCTCCTCTCTTCTTTCTCCCCCTCCCCTTTTCTCCCCCCCCCCTTTCTCTTTTTCCCTCTTTCTTTTCTCTCCCCCTTTCCTTCCCCCCCCCCCCCACCCTCCCCTTTTCTCTTTCTCTATCCCCCTTCACTCTCTCTCTCTCTTTCATTTTCTCCAAATTTCCCTCTCCCCAAAAAACCCCCCCCCCCTCTCTCCTTTCCACTCCCCTTTTATCCCACCCCACTCACTCATCCCATCTCTCCTCCCCTATCCCTCTCTTCTCCTCTTTTTTCCCTTTCCCCTTTTCACCCCTTCTCATCCCTCTCCCCTTTTTTTCCCTCTCTTTTCTTTCTCTCTCTCTCTCTCTCTCTCTCTCTCTCTCTCTGCCTTTCTCAAAAACTACGAAACATGTCAAAGTAAGGGTTTCTGGGGAAAAAGTAATTACCCAAATTTAAAACCATAGAAATGATATAATTTCCCCTTTATAAATAGTCCCTTACGGGGGATGAGAAAACTAAAAGAACCCAAAGCTAAAAGGGAAGCTTGCTTGTATTTTTTATATAAGAATACCCAAAATTTTGGGGGTTCAAAAGGTTTTATATTGTTTTTCTCCCGGGAAATTTCTATGCAGTAACCTAAAAAAAAACCCGTTAGATCTTTTAACTTAAAATAATAGAAAAAAATTACAGCGTAAATAATAAAACTTAACATAGGGTTGACGTGCCTTTGACATGCCCTTTTGACGGCTTCTTCTCTTCAATAAGAAAATAAACGTAATTTAACAATGCCCGGGTTGGGGGGTTTTTCGTAATAATGCGGGGTATAGTCAGGGGTCAGGGCGAAAAAAAAGGGGTTTTAAATGTGGGAATTTTGATTTTATCCTTTTTTTAAAAATTTCCGGTTTTAACTTTTACTCCTTTTCGATTTTTTTTTCTTTTTGCCCTTTTGGATTTTTCCCTGAGGAAACCTTGCAACCTTTGAAATAAAAACCTAAGGAATCCCCACCCGACTTGGTATATCTTAAAGGAGAATTTTTTTCCCCTTTTTTGCCAAGCTTAAATTTTTAATTTACGTTATGATAAAAATTTAAATTTGAAGGGGGAACTGGAGAAATTTAAAAAAATAAATTTTGCGATTGAGAAATAGGCACAAATAGCCCTTTCCCCATAAAAAATCGTTTTTTCAAGAAACTGCACTTAAAAAATTGGGTTTCAATTTTAAAAAAAAACTTTTTTTTCCTTACACTTTTTTTGTCCCCCGGTTTCCCCCTCGAAAAAAAATTTTAAAATCCTAAGTTTCAACAGTATTTGCGCTAGTTGTAAACACCCATACACACACACAAAACACAAAAAAAAAAAAAAAATAATAATAAAAATTTTTAAACTTTTGGAAATGCTTGTTTGCATAACGGTTTTTAAATTTTCCAAACGTATTCGGGCTCCCAATAAACCCCTTTTTATATTTTCTTTTAAAAAAGTCCTTTTTTTTAATAATACTTTTTTTTACTACAAACATATTTTAAAAAAGTAAATATAAATGTTTATTATTATGATTTTGAGAAAAATACATCAATTTTTTTTTTCCAAACTCCATGGCCGAATTCCCCCCCTCCCCCTCCCCCTCCCCTCCCCCCCCCCCCTCCCCTTTCCCCCTTCCCCTCCCCGAGACACCCAAACAGCAGTCGATTCGTCGACACCATTATCAAATTACAAACCGTAGAGTTTTTATAAGATATCCTCCTATAACATAGTGTTTATAAGGGACGGAAAAAAAAACCTTTCGGTTAAAAAAAGGAAAAAAACCCTTTTGCATGCCCAGATATAAATGTATGGGCCATTTTTTTAATCGTGTTTATTTTTTTTAAATGTAATTTGTTTGTAATTTTTTACCCGTATATTCCATTTCAATCTTTTCTATTTGTTTTTTTTTTAGTTATTTTTCTACTTTTTTTTTTTAAATTAAATTAAACTATAAATTAACTCTTTTTTTTGGTTATTTGTTTAAGGGAAAAGGATAAGGAAAGCCAGTTTTTGGGCGGAGCAGATGCTCCCCCCCGGGGGTTTGAAATCCCGAAGCGAGCCCGCCTGTCCAACGTGTGCGGACCTGAAGAGAATGTGCCAACGAGTTTTTTGACTCGATCTGAGTTTGGGCCCCTTACCCAACAAACCGTCATAACCGCCAGATAAACAGGGGAAAACTCACGATTTTGGGACTCGATCTCCGACCACGGGGGATATAAATCGACACGCTCCCAAATGAGTACCATAGGCTGTTCTCTCGGCCTCGACAATAGCTACATGTCAAAAGGGTTACAAAAGAACCCTTTCGGGCCCCAATGGGACCCCAAAATCCAATATCCCAAAAAAAAGGAACGTGGGAAAAACACACAAAACCGGGCCACTGACCCTTTTAAAAACTAATCAGGGGTTTTTCCCCACGATTTTTTCCCGGGAAAGAAAAATAATAAAAAACCAAAAAAGGGGAAAAAAAAAAAAAAAAAAAGGGAAATGCAATTGTACAATTTTAAATTTTTCTATTGAAGCCCAAAATCTGTTTTAATATAGTATTTGACAACCAAAATGGTTTTCTGATGTAAAAACAGCCCGGCTTTACAATCTAAAAAGAAATTTCTAGAAACTTAATTCTTATTTATGCCCTTAAAAATTTTACTTACTTTTTTCCGCACTTTCTTAAGGTACGATTCAAAATTCATATTTATAACTGGGGATTTCGCCACAAATTTTTCGTGCCCATTTTTTTCAGAAAACACTTTTCCCCCCTTAAATTTTGGAAAACCAGAATTTAGTGTTTTTTTTTTTTTCCTCCCCCGGGTTAGGGTCTTTTGAACCGCAAAAAAAAACACTTCTTGTGCTATCCGCCTTATTACGACAATGTAATTATTACATTAGTTTTTTCCCCCCAGTCACTCTTTCTTGGTATAACAAAATAGGGGGAACCTTTAAAATGCCGGGGTGATGCATTTGGAAAAAGGGGGGAAACGTATTTTTAAATTGGGAAATCGTTCATCCCAGGGATTTAAACGGGACCCTTGGAAGTGGGAAATTGTGAGTTTACTTATTTTTAAAAAAGGGGATTTTGTATCACCGTAGAATGGGGCTTAAAATTTTTAATATATGTTGATTACTAGCAAAATCATTAACAAGATGATCAATGCTCTTTTGATTAAAAACCTTTTCCACCCTTGCAACTTCTTTTAAAAGCCGATAAAATTTTTTTGCAGAAATTTTTTTAATCCTTATTCCCCTTTTTGCAACGGCAAGAAATTTAAAAGGAAATGTTTTTTTTTTTAAAGCTGTAAAAAAAGACCCCCGTAGATTTTAAGCCACGCATTTACTTTTAAAAATTTAGGGGGTACGAAAAACATATTTTTCTTTTTTAAAACTTTTTTGGGGGGAAAAAAATAATTTTAAAAAATATTTACCATACATGGTTTCGAGGAAAAATTTGGTAATCTTTCGGGGACTTTTTTTAGTTGATGTTTTCATCAAAAAAAAAAAGGGAAAAAAAGGGAAAGGGGAAAACGAAGGCGAAGAAAAAAAGGGAAATTTTAAGCAGAAGAAGAAGAAGAAAAAAAAGGGGGAAAAAAGGGAAAAAAGAAAAAAAATAAAAAATCCCCCAAAACACAAAAAAAAAAAGAACAGCAAGAACAAATGAATGGGAATATAATACTAAACCTTCAGAATAAATAACATCAACTTTCCTCAAGAAAAATTTTTTTTGAAAATTCACAAGAAACCCAAAATTTTAAACAAGAAAAATTTTCGTAATTAAGTAAACCCGAGGAGCCAGCGTACTTTTTAAAGAGGGAAAGAAAGATTTACACCCCAAGGGGGCAAACATGTTTAAACATGTTCGGGGTTTTTCTTATTTTAAACAGTTTTTTTCTATATATCAAACACAAAATTTTTTACCCCCTTAAACTACAAGCATTTAAGGTAGAATAAAAAAATCCTTTTTTTTTTATAATTTCTAAAAATAAATGGGAAGGGCCCTTTGGGCCCCTAATTTTGTTTGCTTTTTTCTTTAGCATCTTTTTCCCTTTCAAGGCACTGTAATAAAAATTTTTCCCCAAGTCATAAAAGAAAACAAAATCTCTATCAAACAACCCTTTAAAGATCAACTTTTTCTTCTTTAAAATCATCATCCAAACCCAAAGTTCTCAAACAATTCTTTCCCTTTTCCCTTTATTTCCTTATCAAAATTAAAACATGTTTTTCTTCCAAATTTTCCTTTTACTGACATCACAAGCGAAGTCTTCCCCTTTTTTTGAATAACAAAAACACTTTCATCCCCCTTTTTTTTTATATTTACCTTCACATCTTCAAACACTTTTTTCGTCCCAAAAACCGTTTTTTAAAACCTGATCGACTTCGCCCTAAATCTTTCTTTTATTGACATCACACAAGTCATTTTTTCCCGCGACCCCTCCCCCCCTCCCCCCTCCTCCCCCCTCCCACGCAACACGTCACATTTTTTCGCATGACATCGTATATATTTACGCAACCCACTATCATAAATTCTTGTGAGGAAAGGGGAAAGGGGATAAATCTAAAGTCCCATCCCTTTCCTTTGGGTTTTTTGATTGATCTTTTTTTCTTTTTTTCTTCTTTTTCTTTTTTGAGGGCGGTGGAAAAGGGGAAAAGGGGAAAGGGGGGGGGGGTGGGGGGGGGGGAAAGGGGGTGGGGCAGGCTCTCTGATCATTTGTTTTTCTTCGGGCCCCCGGGAAAATTTGCTTGCCTCGGTAAGTTCGTGTGTCCACACTTCACCCCTTCCGATTTCCCGAAACTTAGCGTTTTGGTTGAAGAAATCTGAAATTTATTTTCATATATCTATATTTTTTATGTTTTATCAAATTTTTTATTTTTTTTCTCTTTCCCTCCCCCTCTCTTTTTCTATACATAAACAAACACACACACATTAAATGTTTTATAATTAATTTATAATATTATATATATAAATTTATATTATAAATATAAAATAAAATATATAATAAATGTAATATATATATATAAATATTTTAATATAAAATATTTATATAAAAATGATAAAAATATAATATACAACATACATACATTATATAAATTTTAAAATAAAAAAAAATATTATATATAAAATTTTATATATATAAAAGGTTTATGGGATAAGTCGTCCCTACTACACCATTTTTTTGTAAAAGGGGTATTTTAAACCCCCAATACCGACACTAATTTTTTGGGGGGGGGTACACGGCCCGTCCTTGGCACCCGAATATGTGGCGAGCAGAAAATT
>NW_028234426.1:66093-67939 GCF_977035675.1 Penaeus japonicus | reverse complement strand
ATCTTATTATTTCTTTGTATTCACATATCCGGCAACATTGATGGTTCGGGACAGTGATATGAACCATTCGATCGTTGGTTTGGACGACCGTGACACTGCCACTGAAATCATTTTGTTTACCTCTACCACAGTGACTTCTGGTATTTTACCCCAAAATAGTAAACTAAATAGATCAAGAAGTAAGACAAAAGTATACATATGACACAGTCGCAAACGGTGACAATACTAGATGAAAAAAGGGACGAAAAAATAATTTCACTGGTTCGGAAGATACGCTGCTCCGGTCCCTGTCTGGTTCCGAGTTCACAGGACTCGAAGGATACGACCCATAATTTCATTAGAGGCGAGTGTATGATGTGCATCGCGTCAGTAACCGCCTTTAACGGGTATGGGTAGGCAAGTAAATCATAAATTATGCCTCTATCATTTATTTTTTCTTTCATTTATTTATGGAGCTACCTGCTGTTTCCTGATTATCAGAGTGAATGCAAAATGCAACGGGGGTAATCGAAAGAGAAGTTGCAGACGATTTTATGCCTGAGCCTTTCCACCAATTAATTATATTTCTAAAGAGTACATGAATCTGAAAAGCAAAATTATATTCTATACATTTCCTTGTCATATAAGTTTATCTATTATTTGCAAAGAAGTTTCCGTATAAATAAATATAATTTATGCATATTTTCTGCTATTGTTCTGGTAACGCTGCGCTGATAATTTATTCAATCTGACCTCGCCGTAACATTGCATATTAATGAATTACAATTTGAGTGCTTATATGTTTGCCAATGCTCTTGCTAGATTAAAATGTACCATATCATAGGTTTGCTACGAGGTACCGCACCGTATACCGTGCTTTACGTGAATATTAATTTAGAATGTAAACAAATTCATTACCTGACTATGGATCAAAGCAAGACAAAGAGGGTATGAAACAATAACACCAAAAAGGGTAGCCACAGTCGTAATGCAAATCATTTAACGAAATAGCGAGCACTCCTCGGACTGCTTTGATGTGTTGAATTACTTTGAGATCATTTAAAGAGGCAACAATGTCTCCACTGACTCTCTGTACTGAAAGTCGAAGAATGTCTAGTCCGTGGATGGATAATGAATCAATTAGCATACTGTAAATTGTGGAAATGCTCATTCCACTTTCGTTGAGCGAATCCTTTTGAGATGGGTATTCCATTATCTAAATTCATCGTTTCCAAGCAATTAGTCAGCATTATTGTTTGTATTTGCACAACCGCATGATATATGAAAGTTACTATTTTGAATTAAGATGTACGGGAGAGAGTAAATGTGTCTCACACACACACACATTCACACACACACACGAATATGCCATATGAACATATTCGTGTGTTTTCCTGTGTTTCCTTTCGTTTTGTTTTCAACTTGGTCAGCATAAATCCTTCACACACGCACATACACATACGCACACACAAATACATATCATTAGAGGAATTCTTTAGCTTAACCATTTATATTCATTTTGTATTTGTTTAGATTGCAGAGAGAGAGAGAGATACAGAGAGACAGAGAGAGGGAGGGAAATAGAGAGAACAAGCAATACTGAAAACAACCAATTGAAAGTTGAAAGGTTGGACTGATTGAAGGAATAAGAATTGAGTTTCTTATGTCCTCTCTCTCTCAGTCCATCCCTCCCTCTCTCTCTCTCTCTCTCTCTCTCTCTCTATATATATATATATATATATATATATATATATATATATATATACATATATATATATATATGTGTGTGTGTGTGTGTGTGTGTGTGTGTGTGTGTATACATATATATATATATATATATATATATATATATATATATATATATATA
>NW_028234426.1:47546-53493 GCF_977035675.1 Penaeus japonicus | reverse complement strand
AAATTTTTATTATATTTTTTATATATATATATATATATATATTTTATATATATATTATTTATAATCTATATATATATATATTATATATATATATATATATATATTAATATATACGTTATATAATATTATATATTATATTTAATATTATATATATATTATATATATATAATATTATATATATATGTTATCTATATATATATATATATATATATTTATATATATATATATTATATTATTATATATATATTATAACTTTATATATATATATATAATTATATATATATTTATATATATATTTTATATTATATATATTATATATATAATACCCACACCCCCACACCCCCCCCCCCACCCACCCCACCCAACAATCTATATATATTATTTATAAATATTATATATTATATATCTATATATAATATATAATACATATATAAATTTTAATAAATATATTTTAAATATCCCTTTAATCAAAAAAAAAACAATAATAAAAGTGTATTTGATTATTTCTACACACCCACCCACACACACAAAACACACACCACACCAACATATATATTAAAAAAATATATATATAAAATAAATTTTAATATATTTTTATTATAATGTTTATATATAATATATTAATAAATTATTTATTTATATTATTGTATAGATTATATTTTAAAATAATATATTTATTTATTTATTTTTTTTATATGTAAATGTACCTTATATATATCCTTTATATTTATATATATTATATATAATACATTATTATATATTTACAATAAAATATATATATGAATATAATATATATATATATATATATATATAAATATAAATATAATATATATATATATAAAATATATATATATATATATATATATGTATTCATATTTGTGTGTGTGTGTGTTTATAGATACATATGTACGTGTGTGCGTTTGTATTCGGTGGATAATAAATACTTCATCTGCAAAGCAAAACTATCGTTCTCTGTCTCCTTTCAGATGATGCTACCAAAGACCACTTAGATAAGTATCAGCAGTGCGTCAGAGTGCTGCCGCGTATGCTTTTGGTGTCTTGTTTGGGTCGAAAAGATCTTCCTTTTCTAGGTCTACAATCAGTTGTTCTAGCGGCTCGATATCTGTGAAAAAAAGAGATAGTATGGCTATGAGGCTATATAAGGGTTATATGATCACATACGTGTTGCATATATATGTTTTCATTAATATTTTTTTGCATGTTAATACATCTCTCCTTTAACCTTTTTTGATGGAAGGGTGATCACATTCAGCTTCTGAGAACTCGAGGGTGTGGCGGCGACTGTAGCTGCCCTCACTATCCATCCCTGCCCAGCCGTCACCATATTCTGCACTAAATAAGACAACAAATATTTCTTTTCAGCTTATCAATTTAGGTGATGCTCTTCTCAAAATCATCATTCAAATAACACCTTGTCATGTTACAGGTTAAACAAATTCTGACTCTCGCCTTTTAATTTCATTCATTACTTTCAATTTTTAAAAAATAATCGTTCTCTTTTACTATCAAGATTCGATAAAGGCATCAAAAATAATCATAAACCCAAAGTAATTGTTGTGACGGAAGAATACACTGAAACACAAACAATCTAAGGAAACGGTCTTGCAAATCTTATATCATTTGATTTACCTTTAGCCACAGTAAGGAGGAGACTACTCCTGTAAGATTTCGATACAACGACAAACACCCACAACACACACCCAACACACAAACATATACACAACACATACACTCTCACCACACATACAGACACACAACACAACACATGACAACACACACACACATATATATATAAATATATATATACATATATATCTATATAATATATATATATATACATATATATATATATAAACATATAAATTCATATATACATAAGATAAATAAAAATTTATATATATAATATTTAAATATATAACATATATATGTATATATACATATATAAAGATATATAAATATATAATAAATATATATATAATATGTATATATACAAATATATATAAACATATATAAAATATACACATATAATCAACATATTTACAATATATATAGATATATATATATAATATATAATATATATATATATATATATATATGTAAATATCCAAATATATATACTATATAATATATAAATATATATATATATATATATAAAATATATAACATTTAAATTTATATACATATATGTGTATATATGTTATATTACATATATACCTATATATATTATAAAATAATATTTTTATATAAAAATATAACACATAATGTATATATATAAATTACATTGTATATATATATATTATTATAAAGTATATATAATTATATATATATTTATATATATATATCTATATATATATATAAGTTTATGTATAAATATATCATAATATATATATATATATATATGATTTGGTATACATTATATATATATACTATTTATATATATATATTATATATATTTTATATATATATATATACATATACATAATATGCATCATACACCCCACACACACACACACACATATATATTTACATATGTATAATATATATATTTATTGTTTTATATAAAATATATATATATTTTTATATATTATAACTGTATATCTATCTATCTCTATTATCTATCTATATATATTATATATATATATATATATATATTATATATATATATATATATAATTACATAATATGCACACACACACACACATATATATTTTAAAAATGTATGTATATATATTGTATATATCTATAAATGTATATATTTTTGTATATATATATGTATTTTCTATATCTAAATCTTATCTATAAACTATATCTATATATTTATATATATATATTTAATTATATATATATACTTTTATATTTGTATATAAAGATATTATATTATATATAATATATTTTATATTTATAAAATACAGATTATATATATATTTAAATATTTATATATATATTATTATATATTCATTTAATAATATATATATATATATATATATAATATATATCTATATATATATATATATTTATATATATTTTCCCAATATATTACATATATATGTATAAATGTATTTAATTATATTATATATATATATATATATATATATATATATATATATATAATATAATATATTTATTTATTCAAAATATATATGTATATTGTGTTTTATATAATGTTTATATGTATGTTTATTAATATATATATATATATTATTTATTATATATATTATATATATATATATTCATATACAGTATATATATATTTTTTCATAATATAAAATTTTAATATAACATAATACTATATATATATATATAGAGGGGGGGGAAAAGTAGATAGATAGTTTATGATATAGATATACTGATAATATGACACAAATCCACACTTTTTTCATTCTTTTTAGGTGACCTGACTGGAAAATCACAACAGAGAATCGTTTGAAAAAAAAAAACCCCCATGTCCCAATAATGCACACACATTTACAAGGATTTCTTATGTCAAACAAAGGGCGCCATGAAGGAAACATGAAATATGATGATTGAAATATCAAATGCATTTGCGGTTAAAGGGCAATTCCTCTACTTGCCTGTATTAGTTAAGCCAGGGTTAATGCGGCCAAGTGTGGAATCATTTAGTGACAGTGAACAGAACGGAAATGTATTTCCCCCCTGTCCACTGTACGGTACTGACTAGAGCCTATTCCTGTCGTAGCACTACAACCGAGCGGATGGGAAGTAAACAACAACATTTTGCTTCACCCAAAACGTAGTTCGATGCAACGGGCTTGAAAAATCAAAGAAAAAGCACTAACCGATGTGGAGTTTGGAGCGGCCAACAAGCAAGTTTTAAAGCTTTGGTCATTTATGTAATCATAGTTACTGGTAAATGAGTATTATTGCTGAGAGTTATCTTAGAAGTACCCATCGTCATGGACTCATTTTCTTTACTTTGGGCCCTCTAATCGCTGGTCCTTTGTATATCTATTTTGCAATGTTCATGCATTGCATATCCTATAATACCTGCACCACAAATCCCATAAGGGGGACCTTCTGTTGCTTATTTTGTGATTTTATGATAAAAGAAAAAAAAAACAGACGAAAAAAAATCTATATGCCATTTCCTACGATATTTCTTCTATATACTTGGCTAAATTTGGTCTTTTCTTAATATCCTCTGAGTGTACAGTTGTAGAATCTGGAATCAGACATAGTCAGATAGGATATAACGTGGTTTAAGATAATTTTCTAGAAATGGGTTAATTCCTATTTTTTTTATCTTTTTAAACTCTTGTGTCCTTAATGATATATCTATAATTCATGTATTATATAGAAGAATCTCACAAGACCATTCTATTTGGTGATAACCCGTCTCTAGGATTGACAAATTATTCTGTTCAGTTTTCTTTACCTTTATCCCCCCAAAAGACTCATATTTTCTAATGAAAACCAAAACACGAGTTTTTTTTTCTCCCATAATACCAATAATTGATATTAAAATGTCCGTATTATGTTCTACGTTTGATCTCACATACTTCAGTTTAGTTCGGCCAGCGTTGGACTAGTCTCCCTTGTATGGAAAAATCAGAATTAAAAACAAATATATATAAAACTGCTATTTTTTGCGACTCGATTCTGTTTGAATATATTCCACGTTTCAGACTTATGCAAATGAGACCCTCTCTGAAGTTAGAAGTCTGAGAAGGCGGTGCTAACTTTTAACATGGAGCACTTCTCATATAATCTTATTTTGGACTGACTTTATTGCGAAACTTGTATGTAAAGAAATGTCCTTATTCCAGTGAACCCAAAATTAGGTGGGGATCACTAATTCCAATACGGTTCAATTGTATGTCTTTCAGATTGACCAGTATCAATTCCATGCGAATGACGGGAAAAGTCACTTCGGATAATTTTTTGGATAAGAACTTGGAAACCTTTTGGAATATTTGCAAGGGAACAATATTAGTAATTTAACAGTTTACTAAAGCCTTCAATAATTTGGTTCTTTAGTGACAGCTAATCTTTGTTCCGTGTTGCGACTAGAGGGGTACATCTTTTAGAAATGTAGCTTTTTAGAATTAAGAATTTATCTCCTACTTAACGGATTGGAAAATTATGCGCGCCGTGCTAATTAGCATATTCCAAAGAACCCAACGGTGAATATCTAAGTAGAATCCGTGACTTCGAAAGTATTAGTTCCAAAAGAAGAAAACTATGAAAAAGCCCTAAAAAATATATCTATTTACCTGTACTCTCTGTGGATGATAACGAGGCGGGGGAGTCCAGGTTTCTTGACTGGGCGTGCATAACTGTGTCTGGATCGCCCCGGGGAAGGGCCCGGTGACCTTGTTTCGGAGAGGTTCTTGCCTCGCGACCTGCGATGTGACCGTGCGCCACCGCTTCATCCGAACTCTCCTCATGACTGGTTGTGGATTCGGTACAGAACGCCCACCCACCATGTCGGCTAACTGTCTGATAGTCTCCATCTATTTAATTGTAAATTAATTGTTAATTTCTCAGCCTTATATTTCCCTAGAGCATTCCCGCACATATGAGTAAACCTATTTCGCGGCAGAAAAAAGCCCTAACATCGATTCTTTAACATGTTTGTGTGTAAAATGTAAAATATAAATTTTAAAATTAGATAAAAAAATAATATACATATATACACATCTTATATAAATATAAATATGTAATATAATATATATAAAAATTATTTTATATATAATAATATATATTTTATATATGAAATATATACATACAATATTATATATATATATATATATATTATATAATATATATATATATACATATATATATAACATAAAATACATACATACATACATACAATACACACACATAACATTGACACACCAAATACATTACACATACATGCATACATATATATATTTATTTTAATATATATATATATATATAATAT
>NW_028234426.1:34172-39172 GCF_977035675.1 Penaeus japonicus | reverse complement strand
GAGTGTGTGAGTGTGTGTGTGTGTGTGTGTGTGTGTTGTGTTTTTAGGAGTGTTGTTGTTCGTGTATGCGTGTGCGTTATGTCAATGTATGTATGTATGTATGTATGTATAAAGTATTTAATGTATATAAGTATGTATGATAATGTATATATGTATATATTCTGTATATATGTATAAATGTCTGTATATATGTCTATATGTATGTATATATTAAACTATGTACACAATGATAAGTCTCGATGTAAGTAATTACACACTGTAAATATGTATAAAAGTAAGTCCACAAAGTAAATAATGCACTCCTTCCCCCCGTACAACAGACAAAATCTCAGATAACCCCCCCCGTCTTCCCCAGACAAACCGCAGCAACACCATACCCCATTCGCCGCCCACCTCCCTTCCACATAAACCAGAAACCCAAAAAGAACAAACAAAACATCCACTCCACGCGTCCATCCCCAACCCGCCCCTGGTGGGCGATCCCATCGCCGACCCACAAGGCGCGACGCTTGGGGCCTCGGGTGCTTCATTATTAGATTTTCCCTTATAGGCCGAACAGATCGAGGAGATCGATACAGCTAGGGAGCGTGATGTTGCCGAAAATGATTGAAGGTGATTTCGCATCTCGCCTTCTTGCTCAAATGCTGACTCTCTTTCTATCTTTGCTCGCCTCTCCTTGACTCAATGCTGCTCTTCTTTCATTGGTTGGGCTCGCCTTTCCTTGCTCACTGCGGCTCTCTGTTTCTTCTTGCTCCCTTCTTCCTTGCTCAATGCTGGCTCTCTTTTCTTTCCACGCCTTGTCCTCCTTGCTCAATGCTTCTCTCCTCTCTCCTTGCTCGCCTTTTCTTGCTCAATTCAGCACTGTCTCTCTTTGCTTCGCCTCCTTGCTCAATAATGCTGTTCTCTTTTTCCTTCCTTTCTTTGGGGCTCGCCTTCTTGCTTCAATGCTGCTCTTCTTCTTGGGCTTTGCATCGCCTTCTTCCACAATGGCTGCTCTCTTTTCTTTGCTACCCTCTAGGCTCAATGCTGCTCTTTCTTTCTCTATGCTCCGCCGTTCTTTGCTCAATGCTGCTCTCTTTTCTTTTGCTCGCCTTCTTGCTCAATCTGCCCCTCTTTCTTTGCTCGCCTCCTTTGCACAATGCTGCTCTCTTTCTTTTTTTGGGCTACAGGCGCCCCTTTTTCCTCCCCCCCCCCCCTCCCCTCCCCCCCCCCCCCCTCCCCCCCCCTTCGTTTTTATTTGTTTTCACTATCTGAAATTAAATGGTTATTCTCCATTGATGGTAATATCATCAGTTTACCACTATTATTATGACCAAGAGGAGATACTAGTTGTAGTAAAAGTATAGTGGTGTAATCGTATTAGTATTAGTAGTAAAAGTAGTAGTAGAGTAGTAAGTAGTAGTATAGTAGTAGTGGTGATGGTGGTGGTTTGGTAGTGGGGTAAGAAGCTAGTAGTTAGTAATAGTATATGTAGTAGTCATGTAGCACAGCATTATCGTAATTAGATCTTCTCATCTTCTGGCGTTTACATTATTTTCGTCCTTTTCTTTTTCTTCTTTCTTTCTTTCTTCCTTTTTTTTCCATTTCCCTTTTTTTTATCTACTTCTCCTCCGGTTCCTTTTCCTTTCCCACTCCCCTCTGAGTTATAATTCAAACATAAACCCCTAGCATCGCTGCCCCCTGTCTAGGCGAAAAAGTGTCATTTTCCCTGGAAATTTGGCTCTGCTACTCACCAGCGCGAACCGTCTGACAAGATTAATTTAGTCATGGTTTCACTTACTTTTTTTTTTTCTTTCAGCTCAGAAATCTTTTTATAATTTGTTTTCTGTGTTCTTTGGTTGTCATCATTCCAGATCCATTCACAATATGCTTACTCTCCTCCATTCTCCTATCCTCTTCCCACTCCCCTTTCCCAACACCCTTCTCCTCTTCTTCATCTCCATTTCTTCTCCTCGTCTCCATCCCCTCCCCCCTCTCCAATTCTATTTCTTCTCCCTCTTTCTCAAATAAACTCCCTCCTCCCCTTCTTTCCAATCTCTATTTCCTTCTCACTCTCTTATCTTCATCCTCTCCCCATATCCTTTCTCCCTCTTTCCACACCACCACCCAGCACCTCTACTCCACCACCACCACTCCTAACCCCACCACCCCACCCTAACCCCACCACCACACCTCCACCACCCACCACCACCACTACCACCACCACCTCCACCCCACCACCACCCCCCCCCCCCCCCACCACCACCCCCACCCCCACCACCACCACCCCCCCCCCCCACCACCACCACCACCCCCCCCCCCCCCACCACCACCACCCCCACCACCACCACCACCACCACCCTCCACCACCACCACCACCACCCTCCACCACCACCACCACCACCACCACCACCACCACCACCCTCCACCACCACCACCACCACCCTCCACCACCACCACCACCACCACCCCCACCTCCCCCACCACCCCCACCACCTCCACCTCCACCTCCACCTCCACCACCACTACCACCAACCACCACCACCACCACCACCACCACCACCTCCCCCTCCCCCTCCCCCTCCAACCTCCCCCCTCGCACACACACACACAAACCACACCAACGGAGCACAAGAATCAAACAAACAAGCCACACGTCCACAGTAGCGAAAGAAAACCCGGGCTTGCGGGTAGCAGCGGGGACATCAAACCAAAAGAGAGGCTCGGGCGGTTTTGCCCCGACCGGAAACCCAAAGCTAATCAAACTCCTCAACTGCTCGCCCCAGCCTCGTCTCAACCCAAATGTTAGGACTCCCAAATTCAATCACTCGTTTCGTCTTTGTTTATGATGGTACAACCCCAAACAAAACCCCGCACGCAAAAAAAGGGGGCAGGATAAAAAACTGTTTACTTCGTGTCTGCAAACTTATCCACATCCACCGGAGGGGGTGGGGGGAGGGGGGCATTGAGGTTGCAGACGCCTGATTGTTTTGGACGACGTGTATACAAGGTCTGGGTGGTCGGGGTATATATGTACCTTGCGCTGTTGCTAATAATCCAATCTCCACACATTTTTTCAAAAAAAAAAAAAAAAAAAAAAAAAAAAAAAAAAAAAAAAAAATTGTGTGGAGATTGGATTAATACATTTTTTTTTCCTGCGTTTTTTGACATCCCCTTTAAACCCCTTTACTGTGCTACTTAAAGTCCACCCATTCTCAAACTACACGTACTTTTCTAAACGGATTAGGCTTCCTATCACTTACAGGTTTCCCAAAAGAATCGCCCTCTATTTATCCACCAATACAATGTATCTATTTTTATCCAACCCTTTCCAATGCCCCGCACCTCAATAAAGATTAACCCTCTCTCCATTCAAATTTGGACGCCAAACCCCCCCTACCCTTTCCCATCCCCCCCTTCCCTTTTATCCCGCCAAACGCACTAAAGGTCAAAGAGAAGTCAACAAACTCAAGCAGTTTTAGGCCCTTAAAGAGGGGGAACATGAGGTCACTTATGGTTTACAATAAAAACATAAATAAAAAAAATAAAAACGAGACTTGGGGGAACATATACCCCCTTTTTAAAAAATTTCTACTTGTTAAAAGTGTAAAGGGGCAAGTACTAAACGTATTTGCATATCAAAATACTATAAAACAATACAAGAAAATAATAAAGGGGCCCCTGTCCATAAGGTGCCACTTATCTCAAAATAAGGGCAAGGGGGCGAACTTGAAATTTCTTAGGAAGATAACGAAGAAAGGCAGGAGAGAGGGAAGATTACAGAAAAAACGAAGAAATTTCAATGTGGAAAAAAATAAAACCGGAAAAATTAAAATGTAGGGAAAGAGGGAGGAACGAGGGAGAGAGAGAGAGAGAGAGAGAGAGAGAGAGAGAGAGAGAGAGAGAGAGAGAGAGAGAGAGAGAGAGAGAGAGAGAGAGAGAGAGAGGGGAGGTGAAGAGGGGGGAGAGAGAGAGAGCGCAAGAGGGAGAGAAAGAGAGAGAGAGAGAGAGAGGGAGGGAGGGAGGTATGAGAGAGAGAGAGAGAGAGAGAGAGAGAAGAGAGAGACGAGGGGGAGGAGGGGAGAGAGAGAGGGAGAGAGTGAGACAGAGAGAGAGAGAGAGAGAGAGAGAGAAAGAGAGAGAAAGAGAGAGAAAGAGAGAAAGAGAAAGAGAGAGAGAGAGAGAGGAGAGAGAGAGAGAGGAGAGAGGGGGGGAGAGGAGAGAGAGAGGTAAGAGGAGAAAAGAAAAAGAGAGAAAAGAGAGAGAGAGAAGAGAGAGAGAAGGGGAGAGAAAGAGAGGAGACGAGAGAGAGAGAGAGAGAGGGAGAGAGGAGCAGGGGGGAGAGAGAGAGAGAGGGGAGGGGAGGGGAGAGAGAGAGAAAAAAGAGAGAGAGAGAGAGGGCGAGGGAGGGAGGGAGAGAGAGAGAGAGAGAGAAGGAGAGAGAGAGAGAGAGGAGAGGAGGGAGTGAAGAGTGAGAGTGAGAGTGAGAGTGAGGAGAGAGAGAGAGAGGAGAGAGAGAGAGAGAGAGAGAGAGAGGAGCGAGAAGGAGGAAGAGAGAGAGAGAGTTTAGAGAGAGAGAGAAGAAGAGGGTGAAGAGAGAAGAGGGGGAGAGGTGAGGTGAGAGAGAGAGAGAGAGAGACGAGAGAGGAGAAAGACGAGAGAGACGAGGAGAGAAGAGAGAGAGAGACGAGGAGAGAGAGAGGCGAAGATGAGAGAGAGGAGAGAGAGAGAGAGAGACGAGGGGGGAGGAGGGAGGGATGAGAGAGAGAGAGAGAGAGAGAGCGAGTGAGAGAAAGGAGGAAGAGAGAGAAGCAGGAGAGGGGATTTAGAGAGAGGGGAGAGAGAGGGGAGGAGAGGAGAGAGCACACAAAAATCAAAATCCCCAAAAAACCAAGCAAAAACCCCGACGCATAATTCCATGGGCGGGCAGGGTCCACTCACAGCCCCCTTCGATTTAAAAATCCCTCCCGTCCCCCCTCCAACTCCAGGCCCGTCCCCTCCCCTCCCCCCTTCCCCTTCCC
>NW_028234426.1:32026-34072 GCF_977035675.1 Penaeus japonicus | reverse complement strand
ACATATATATGTATATATATATACATATATATTATATTATATACATATTATATGTATCTATATATATGTATATATATACATTTATATGTATATATATATATGTTATATATATAAATATATATACACATTAATCCCTAATCTATCTATCTATCTATATATATATATATCTATATATATATATATAGTATGTATATATATGTATATACATACTTATGTTATATAAGATAGATAGATAGATAGATTTATATATTAAGATATATATAAAATATATATATGCAGTATATTATATATACATACTTATATATTTATATATATATATATATATATATATATATATATAATATATATATATATATATACATATATATATATATATATATATATACTATTAAATATATATATATATTATATATGCATAGATCATTATATATGTATACATTTTGTGTACATTCGATGTGTATAGGCTATGGTATATTTATCGTATATAAATATACATAAAATATACATATATATGTATTACATTTCTATATATGTTGTGTATTATGTGTATGTATTATATTTGTAAGTAATGGTAAACAAGCTTACTCACAAGCAGAAACCATACAAATGGCATCTACACCACCGTCACTTAGAAACACCACATCCACACTATTTTTCCTACTTATCCAAAGAACACGAAAGGCGAAACAACATACATCTGTCAGCGCCGCCAGAGGCCGGAAAGCGTACCCCGAAATGCCACTTAAACGTTGTCGTTGACATTCAATTGCTGTCGGCGTTTCCCGCACTCAGCAGGTGTTCCTGGAATAGTATAGGATTTCACATCATTTCAGAGTTGCAATCTGGGCCGCTCCACCCCCCTCCCCCCCCCCCTCCCCCCCCCCCCCCCCCAAGAAAGGAAAAAAGAAAAACCAAAAAACAAAAAGGGTTTTTCTTCCCCGGAACCCTCCACATTTCTGGTGATGGATGGGCTGCCTTCGTATCGTGGAAAGACAATAATTTCTGGTTTTGCGGTCTGCTTGTCTTGTCGGCTGACGGAAGCAGGACGGCGAGAGGGGACGTCTCCGGGAGACTTCGTGGCGACCTCTGCCGGCTGGGAGGGGTTCGAGGTCGCCTCGGGACGCGCTTCTTGTAGCTGTGTTTGATCCGTATTCTTTTATTTTTTATTTTTTTTTTTTTTTTTTTTTTTGGCATATCTTTTTTATTCATCATGTTTTTTTTTTCTCGTGACTTCATCTTTTCACAGAAAGCACAGAATAATATATATTTTTGTTTTCATATTCAACATTGATTATTTGACTTTTTTGTTTCGTTGCCTCACCTTTTTCAACCTTTTTTTTTAAGTTCAGAAAAAATATATATTTCTTCACTCAAAAGCCCATCATTAGGACTGTGTTTCTTCCGCCCCCAGCGCGCTCGCGCCTCGCCACGCCATAATTATCACATCACCCGTATGAAAGCGTTGATTACTTTGTGATTTAAACATTTATATGCTAAGTACCGAAGACAATGCAGTATTTGTACACGTTTTAGTTTCTCCTTGACTGATTTTCTGTCATCTATGATTTTCAAAATCCCTCCCTATTAAAAGAGTTACGTCTATGTTGGACTTTTTGAAAAAAGTTTTTTTGTGGCACCTTCCCTTTCCCCTTCAGCTCATGGTCTTTCATTTGATCAGTTGTTATTCAGAGATTAGAGTTTTCCCTTTTTTCTCCCATACTGCGATTCCCTGGGTGTGTGGGGTTTTAAAATTTTTTATTTATATTAAAATTTTAAATTAAATATATTTAATTTATAATTTATCGTGTGTGGGGTGTGTTCCGTTATATATATATTTATTATATATTTATAAAAATTAAATATATATTTATATTATACTAAATATTTTATTTTTTACATAAATATATAATATATTTATATCAAAATTTTAAAAATATTATTTAATTTATATATAATATTTTTTATATTATATATTTTTATATATATTTTATATAATTAATATACATATTTATAAAAATTTATATATATTATATTATAAATTTTTTA
>NW_028234426.1:14012-26926 GCF_977035675.1 Penaeus japonicus | reverse complement strand
CTGAATGTTATTATGTTGCCATTATATTTAGGAACTTAAGCGTGGTGCTATGAAGAGAACAAATGAATTCCATTTTAATTTTTGTTGCACTCTACATGCTAGAGAATTTTGATCTCTCATCTGAGCTATGTGTTATTATATGACAACTATATGGTTATACCCCTTTATACCATCAATACTACGGCTAAGATATCCTACTACCGATTACCGAAGAAAATTTCAACATGAAAAGCTTCCTACTATATCTTACTAGAGAGATTGGGAAGCTGATCGCTTCATGTTCTGTACGCAGTCGTGCGTCCGATAGCCAGATCTCCTCGATGCTGTCAAAGGTGACGGGCGCTGGAACAGCCGGACCCCGCTTCTCAAAGGCCAACGAGTAACGAACCGCTAGGGTTTCGGGGTAGCAGCGACTCCTTCATATCATCAGCGCGCTCACACCTCTCAGTACTCCCACCTCTCCTCGTCCCTCCTTCAGATTCATACTTCCAGCATCATCAGTATCTGTTTCACTCTTATCCGGAATACCTCCGATAGATTTTGTTCACTTGTGTTTAGTGCCCGTGCGCGGGCTACTTGACAGCTTTCATCCAGTGTAAAATAGTACGAAAAAAATACCGATAGGAAATAATCATCTGCTACGTCAATCTTACGACGCCCGAAGTACTGAAGGACAGACACTGTTTGTGTTGGATTCCCTTGGAAACAGACAAGGAACTGTTCGAGCGCCGGTAACAGGGGGTCGAGGCCTGAACTACACCATGCTCCTAAACAGCCCGGAATTGTCTCGGGGAGTTGATTAACTCCGGGTTCTCCAATGCGAGGGGGCAGTCCGGTGAGAAAACTTAGTGGCAACACACCGGAAGCAGATCATTTGCACAGACAAATGGATCTTGTACTAAACAACGCGCGCCATGCCAGGTAATAGGAGTGCATGGCACCACCCCCCCCCAACCCCCCTACCCCAATCCACCCCCCCCCCCCCACCCCCCGCTTAGAAGACAGTCCCTTGCCAAGCTCACTTGCTCACTCCTGTTTCCCCATTAACATATATAATAAAAAACAGTAATCATTGTCGCTGATCATCGACCTTAGCATACTAATCTGACACACATGTCGTGCGGTGACACACACACAACACACACACACATACTACATATACATACAATACACTACTTTATATATCTTATATATATATATATATCTATCTATATATATATATTATAAATTTATAGATATACTTCTATATGCACACACTAAACTCTCCACTCTTCTCACAACAACACACACACAGACCACACCACACCACAAACACACACCACACACACACAAAACACACACACACTCCAAAACATATATATATATATATATATATATATATATAGTTTTAGCTCTCATATACTATATCTAATATATATATATAATAATAATTATAGTACTATACCTGTATCCGACCAGCAGTATGTATACTATATATTACAATATAATATCATTATATATTTATATAATATAAGTATATATACAATTGTCTATATAAAGTATATATTATGCAATATATATATACTATATATATATATATCTATATCATCTTATATATATTATATATTTATACAACGCCACACACCGCACACACAACCACACACCATCTCACTCACATCAACACACCCGCACTGCCACACCAACCACACACACAACACACACACAACTTAATTTGCTATATCTATTATATATAATATATATATTTTTACTGTATATAATAGATATTATCTATCTTCAACATTATATCTATTGTGTGTAGAGGAGTGTGCGTGTATATATTTATACTATAGATACTCTATAATATATATAAATTATCCTATATATATATATATATATATATACTATATATTTATGTATATATTATGTATATACTTTAATATCTAATATTCTTTCTATTCTATATATTATATATATATAAATATCACTAATATATACAACACGCACAAACACACCACCACCACACATCCACACATCCACTCACACACACACCACGCCCCAGCACCCCAACGCCACACACAAGACACATACTATATGTACTTTAGCTATAGATATATATCTACTCCTAGAATATATATATATAATATATATATAACCTATAATATATGTGATGTGTGTCGTGTAGCGTGTAGTTATACTATATTTATATTTATACTACTATCCTATACTATAGTTTTAAGATAGTTATTTATATTAATATCTAACTTCTATATAATCTTACTACTAATATGTATGCATGTACCACCACCTATATACTATTCACTCACCCACACATCTATATAAATAACTATATAACATCTATAATCCTTTAATATTTCTATCTATATAATTCATAATCTTATAATATATGTATATAAATATATGTATCACTACATACATAATACATACATACAATTCATTATATAACTATATATTAATTTCTATATATATCTATTCTCACTATAATTATACAGATACTATATTATATATAATTACTATATAATACTACTACACTCATATTGATAATATCTTTATTTATATATATATATTATATATATGTGGGTGTAGGTGAGTGTATGTGTGTGTGTGTGTTGTGTGTGAATGTGGGTTTGTAAGTCTTTCTATAGTAATTAATATAAAATATAACTCATATTAAAAGTACTACTATATACCATAGATCACTATAAATATAATACTATCTTATACTATCTTATATATATATATATATCTATATAACTAATAGTTCAATGTATATATATCACTGAAATCACAAATAAACCCAAACACAGTAACGTGCACAATACAGATATAGTAAACACAACTGCCACAATTATTGAAAGCGAAAAAATACCTCGTGTCGTTTCGAACTTTTTTTAGTGAAAAGTTCCTCATCAGGCGACAGTATAAAACCCAAAAGTGAATAGCAGTAAAATTATGACAAGAATATACACTAGATAAGAATCGTCAGAAGCGAACAAGGCTGAATCAGGTCACTGAAGGAATGGATAAAAAGGGTCAATTTAAATCTAGGGAACCGCCTTTTCCCCACTAAAACGGAGGTATGATCATCCCAACCACCCCACTCTGACCGCCCTTAAGTTAAAGAATTGGGAATCTTCTGTTAATGAAAAGCGCAACTTTTAGCATCTTTCTTTCCTAAGCATTTAGACGATGTTGTGAATTACATTTTAACGTTATTTCCAATTTAGTTGATGAACCCAGCATCACGCATGTGAATAAAAACAAGCCATTCCGTAATTTCCCCTAGCGTACCTGACATCGCAGCGTTATATATATCACTCACTTCTTTTTTCGCGCAGACTTCTCCTACTTGATTCCATCTATGTAAGCAACTCCGGACACACTCTTCAAACGAAGGAATAGCATATAGAATACCTGAAGAAGTACCAAGAGTAGCGCTGGACGCATTGTGTTTAACCACAAGATTTGCCACAACGTGTTAGGATAAAGTTAACACACTATATCAGTTCCTCACTTTTTAACTAGTAACTGGCGCTTGTCATATGAGTGAACTGATCTAAAACGGCACAACTAGTGAGCTATCGGACCTGACCTTTAGTTTGTGAATAAAATTTGGATCTAGCATATGAATGTGCCTTTTCGTAAGAAAAACTTATCCACATAACCGAGATTAAAAGAAAAATTCATAATGATGCTAAGTTCTCTATCAAATAAACTTATTATCACTTGATTCCTCTCATGCTCTCGAGACAACATAGGACGAAGCTACCTGACTTTCTTAATAGACTTTTTTTCTAAAACCAGTGATGATATGAGAAAAGAATAATTAGCAACATGTGTGGGTTTCGGTAAACCAAAAAAACTCTTAAATAACCCCGTTGAAATTAATGTAACAATATTATGAAGAAAAGAAAATTTTACAGCCTTTTCCATTCTACTCTCGTATATTTTAATGGTACGAGCAAGGCGTGTTAAGTTTATTTGTGCAAAAATCGTCACCAAATCCGTACGGTTTTACAGGCCACCTAGAAAAATATATGATCAACATCACCTTCAACACCAGACCTCCGAGCCTGGCAGGGGGGGGGCGCTACACACCACACCTCACACACACACACAACAACACCACACACACACACACACCACACCACACCCAAACACACACCACACACCACCACCACACACATAATATATATATATCACTTTACCATATATATATACAATACTATATATATATATATGTATATATATAACTGTATAATCTATTAACATCACATATATATAGTTTATGTATAACATTCCTCCCATGGACTTGGAGTCCGAATTTCTGGCCGCCCCTCAAGTGTTAGGCTATCTGCAAATAATACTCAATTAGTCAATTCAATCAGCCGGAGAGTGCAATATATACTAAACCAATTAAAAACCACACGCACTCAAACGAATGGTCACATAGTAGTCTGGTGTAGAATTGCACTGAGGGAATTCGACATTCTACACTATATTCCATCTGATTATGAATATATATATGCATACATACCATACCCCACACACATCAACACACACACACCACAAAAACTCACACACACACACCCCACTACACAACACACACACCAAACATATATATATTATATATAGTATATATATATATATAATATATATATATATTATATATGTAAAAGTATGTATATGTGTGTGTGTTGTATAGTATGCTATATATATATATATATATATATATATACTATATATATATATATATATATCATAATTATATATATATAGAAATATATATATATATATATATGTGTGTCCGTGTGTGTGTGTGTGCTGTTGTGTGTGTGAGATGGGTATGTATATATATATATATATATATAAACTTTATATATATACTATCACCTATATATATATTAATACTATATATAATATACACAAACACTATAAGGAATGCGGGCTCTCCGCATGCAAGGCAAAATCGGTCCGGAAGCTCAATAGAATCTTTGAAGCTGCGACACTCTGATGCTTCCCCTCGCACGAGGGACCCCATCAATTACGGCAGAAGACCAAACTCAATATCACCAGAACCTCATTCAGCCATACCACAGATGATTAGAACGAGAAGTTACTCATAGTCGCAAAAGTAAATGAACATTTTTTTTGCTCCGTGTTATTAGTATTACGCATTTAGCCCCGACAGATGAATGGACAGCTACTAGTTTCTATAGAGAAACTGGACTCCACTTTGGCTTAGCAATCAGAATCTTCACCGGCCAGTAACTTTCCCAACGACTACAAAAGCTACCACCTTGTAAGCCCGAAATCCAAGTTAGAATCGACGTATCGGGCTTCTCGGGGGCTTCTTTGGCCATTAATCCTGCATAAGGATCATCTCAACCATAACTATGGGGAGCTCCTTAAAATTAGGCGCATCACGAATGTATAAAGATAGACATAAAATGTGTAGTCTATATGATATGAGTCACACTGGTATGCACGGACGAGAAGGTTAGAGGAGGGGCAGAGATTGATAGAGGGATAGGAGGGAGAGATAGAGATAGGGAGATAGAGATCGTAGTCAACGAGGTATGACTAGAGTACTATATCGCAGAGAGGAGACCGAAGGAGAAGACGAGCGATAGATAGAGAGAGAGAGAGAGAGAGAGGAGAAAGAGAGAATCGCAGAACATCAGAGAGACGAGAGAGAAGAGAAGAGAAAAGAGCGAAGGGGAGAGAGGAGAGACGGAGGAGAGAAAGAGAGTGCGAGAGCAGAGAGGAGCAGAAGAGAGAGAGATGAGTAAGAGAACGAGAGATAGCAGGAGAAGGAGAGAGAGAAGACGAGAGAGAAAGAGAAGAGAGTAGAGAGAGAGAACCGAAAGGGAAAAATCTCGTTAGAAAAATTCTTCCGCTCTGGGCCAACCTGAAAAAATCCATTTTCATTTATCATCCGTATCTAAATGCGTTTTGCTCACACCGTATTCATGGTAAACAGTGCCCTCTAATTCTCTCTTTTTAAATGAATGTGCGTCGTTTGTTCCTGCGACACCCGAAGTTTCCTGAAAGAGTGCCATCCACCTGATCCCCTTTGGTACTGGACTGTGAATCCTCACGCCGGCTCGCAGTCAGATTAAAAAGTATAGTGTGGATAACAGGAAAGAGAGCCTGCCTCACTTCTATCCCAACTTTGAGCTTCTGTTTGGTTCTCGGCCATACTATGGAATTAAAATTCTATTAATTCTATATGAAAACTGTTCTTGTAGTTTCTCACTTTTTTTCTAGACTAAATGCATAGCAAAAACCCTAAGCATACCCCAATCCCAACAAACAATGCCAAACTTCGTACTAAATATTTGGTTGTATTTTTGACCTGCCTCTGATCGCGCCTTTCATCCGTGGAACCACGAAGAGGGACCCCCCCCCCCACCCCCCACCCCCCCCCCCCTCCCTGGGGGCGGGATACCGGGAAGGGCAGCGTCTCCCAGTGGATCTCAATGGTCTCAGGAAATCCCATTCCTCCCACTCGTACACGTATTCATCCCCCCCCCCCCCCCCCCCCCACCTCCGTGACGAACGACTGCCGCGGATCACTCTCCCTAACAAGACAGATATTCTCATGAGTTACTTCGAGAGCACTGAAGCGTCCACGGACGAGGCTGTGTCTGTATCCATTCCCTCCATCACAGGTTACCTAACAATGTCTATTCAAGACACAAAAAAAAAAAAAAAAAAAAAAAAAAAAAAAAATAAAAAATAAAAATACAAAAAAATCCCGGCATGAACGGCCAACAGCGCAAACCGATGAAATCCAGTAAGCCACTACAACACCTAAACAACATAATCTCCTTTTAATTTACAAAAAATATAATTTCACAGTCAGAGATTCAGTTTCACACTCCGGTATACCGAGGGCTCACAGTCAAAGTTGTCACGGCAATATAACAATACAGCACATTAAAGTTCCCATGGGAACGTTCCTCTCGGGGAGGACCACAGTGGATTGGGGCGAACCGCGAGGTTGGCTCATCCAAACGTGTACTGACTATAATTGAATAGCGGACGGAACCTTGACAATCAACTTTAATTGATTAACTACATTATGATTCTTACATATGCATTAATGTCCTCCCTAATCCCAGATGTTGGGCGGTAATGATGAGCAGGAGGGGCCGCGCGCGTGCGATTATGTTGGTATGAGATTTACCGTCGGTTGATACGTTTTCTGGAATCGAAGCCTTTTCATTAACATTGACCATTCTGGGCGCCAGGGCTGCTTTCGGCCAGGCCCTCTCTGAGACACAAAAGAAAATGCAGTTAGATATACACAATGCAATACCAACACTACAGAACACAGACAATACGTTGGCCACCTAATGTCGATCTCCCTAATTGAGCTTTACGAAATGTTTCCAAAAGTGGGAAGACCGATAGCGAACCGGGAAAGAGGCTCCCACACCACCACATCTATAACGCACCCACCCACCCCCCCCCCATAGCCCCCCCACCAACCACCCTCACAAACCCACACCCCCCTCCACAGCCCCCCCCACCCTCACCCACCCCCCACCCCCCACACCCCCACGCCAATTTGACAGGAATTAAAAAAATGTCTCCAAATCAAGCCAACATGGTTCGGTTTCATTTGTAGCCACAAAATGTCAGAATGCCATTTGATTAGACCTCGTATTGTCTGTATATTCATTCTAATATATATATCGCATCTGTTTGTTGTATTTGTTTTCTATAGATACAGTCTTCTATAATATAATACTCATGTTTCTTCCTTTATATATTATCTCTGCACTACTATAGATATAAATAGATCGATAGATAGATAGATAGATATCACGACTCTAGATTTCACCACCGTAAAAACCACACACACACTCGTGTTATGTCTGGGTGCTGAACAACGCGATGCGTAAACAAAAACGGAATCAGTGAATCTACGACACAAAAACAAGTAACTCGGTTTATTACTATCAGAAATGGCCCTCCCTCGCTGCAAACACCAGAAACACTATTCTTATTTTCGAGAGTCTCCCTGTGAGGGAATCAAGCAATGTGCACAATCTGCAATTCGCCAGAGGTTATGTTGCAATTCAAGTGGAAGGTGAAAGGTCGAATCGAGCGAACGGACGCCGATCAGATACCGCCCTCCCGCTGCCCCGCCCCCCCCTCCGACACCCCTCCAGCCATCAGCGCCGACCGACGTTACTCGGACACCAAAATCGCGCGAATTCGTAGACGCACTGGCAGCTGTGCAGATGGGCGAGTGGTTGACAGCGACGAGATTGCCGAGGGGAATGGCGAGCGCGGACAGGATCGCACTTCGACTTTGACAGGTAGCTTTGCCACGTTTGCGAAGGGAACATTCTGTTTAAAGACAACATGGGTAAAAAATTATAGTAAGCCAGTGGCATGGAAAATATACAGGAATATGAAATGTGAATCAACACAATGCCGTTGGATACGCAAATCGCATAAATATCCCGAACACACGCCACACACAGCTAACCAATCATGCTCTAGGAAACCCACTATGTCGACTGCATAAATATCTCTATCTTTAAATACTATTAATATAAATATATTATAGATATATTATAACTATCAAATCTATAACTACATCTGGATATATATACTAATAAATTCATATATATCATATCTATTATATACTATCACACTAATAATATGTATATATACGACTATATATATTTTCTATTTTTATATCAATATATTTTATATATATACTATTACATATAGTATATGTATTATATATTTTAAAAATATATCAGACATACCTCTACTATAATATGGGTTAATAAATCTACATAAGTATATATATCTATATAATATACTATATATATATATATTTATATATATTTATATATCTAATAATATGTACTCGTCCATTTTTTAGTGTATATATTATATATATAAACACACACACACACACCACACACAAAAACCCACCCACACATATAACATACAAATACACACACACAAAATCACACACAGATTTATATAATAATTTATACTATTTATATATACTATACCTATAATATATATATATACTGTATTATATAAATAAATGGGAGTCAATTACGCTATTCAGGGTCCCAGTAGTCAGGAATGCACCATGCCTCCTCTGAAGTGGATGCTTACATGTGGCCACTAATTTGAAAGGGTTCATTTGCTGAGTGAGGTCTGTCATTTGATCCCTTCAGATTCTGGAAATTATGCCACACCGTCGGAGGCTGGTGTAGTCCTCCGAATAATCGTTCTGCATTCTTGAACATTTTAATTACCACCTTACGCTATGGCTCAATGTCCATGACGGTAGGCTTATTTCTTAATGATCGCACACAATACCTTTCTAGAGCTTGCTATTAGATTTTAAAAAAAAATGTTGCCACGATACCAGCTCTAAGGCCCGATCACCAGCTATGAGGCACGGATACCGGCCATAGCACGAAACTAGCTTTAGCACGCATACAGTATGCCACGATACCAGCCTATAGCACAGAGATACAGCTAATAGCACGATACCAGCTTTAGCAGCCGATACCAGCTAAAACCCTGCTTGGTAGTCCTCCCACGAGGTTCAACGTAAATACCATTATGATATCGCAGAGGGCTCAATACCAATCGGAAACAAATGAGATAGCCAATGAGTTTCTACACTGGAAAGAGTGCGCTCTGTACGGGACAGACCCAAACATCTCTTTCTCATCCAAAAGGAATGATTTCCTCTACTGTAGTCTCTGAAGAAGTTATACTCTTTATCATGGAGAACCTGGCAAACGTATTTGTAAAATTCACGCTCATATATCATCCCCGTACCCGCTGTTTCTTCACATTCCATTTCTTTACCGTGATGGTTATTGAGTTCGCTGTAAGAACACCCTCCAACTACCAGGCGCCCAATGTGGGTACGTCCATCTCCCTCTCTGGGGAGATTCCATCCGGTTTCGTAGATACTTCAAGTACCCCCTCAACCCCTTTTCTATTTTTATATTTTATTTTTTTTTTATCCAGCTGTCTAGCCTTATCTTCGGGAACCACTCTCTCTTCTGTTCTTTATTTCTCGTTTCTCAGGTACTATGGTCCTATATATAGGTATCTATAATATTACTAATATATATATAGATATATAGAGATATCGACATATATTTTATATATATATACCATCATTTATATATATAATCATTAACAAATATATCTACTTATATATATATCACTATATACATCTATATATATACTATACTATATACCCACACAACGCACACACACACACACCACACAACACACACTACACCACCTATTTATAACGATATATATAACTGGTATATATATCAATACATATATACGATTATAATTTATATATTTTAAATATTACACCATAATACAATATATAAGAATCTATCATCTATACTAATATATATTCTAATATAAATATATATACATACACACACCCCACGCACAACCCCCCCCCCCCCTCCCACACCACCACACAACACACACACACACACACAACACACAACCACCACACACATAAATTACTATTATATTTTACTATAAATATACTCTAATGATATATATATATGTATATATATGTATTTATATATAATTAATATGATCTTTATCTATTTATATTATATCATCTAATATATATATTATTTATATATCATATAATATATTATTAATACTCATCATATATATATATCTATATACTATACTCAATCATGAATGTCGTCTGACGTTTGTGGTGTTCAGTCGTGTGGTCAGAGTAACTTTATATCGTGTTGCCTATATATAAGTATATATATATATATATATTATATATATAAAATTTATATTTATCTATAATATACCCTATCTTCCACACACCTAATATCATAATCTATTAATTATTATCATATATATGAGTCAAAGTATATATATATAGTATATAAAAATATATACAATAAACCCAATAGTCTGCTATCTATTATCATAGATACGCTATGATATATGTTGCGAGAAAAAATAGTTTATGAAACTATATATATATCTATATATATAACTACATCTGTCTATAATATATATATATAGTATCTTATATAATATATTAACTATATATATAATGATATATATATGTATATCTTATCTTATATATTCAAATATCATCCCTATATATATTTACTATATATAAATTTCATATAAAATTATATATATAAATAAATAATATATTATTTAATAAATATATATCTACTCTCTTCTAATATCATATATATATATATAAATCTATCTATCACTATAAAATTTAGATATTATACTATATATATACTATATATCTATCTATAATATATCTATATATATACAATTATATCATACTCATTCTCTATATATTTCTAAATAATATCAATATATGATATATATACTATATATATTTATATCTCTATAACTAACTATTACTATATATAATATAATAAAATTTATATATATATATACTATATAAATATATATAAATTTCCATACTATAAATATATATTATATATACTCATATATATAAATATATATATATATATATATATACTATATCTATCAACTATCTATATCTTATATAATAATCAATATCTATATACACAAATATAATATATTATATATATAAATATATAACTATATATTTTTATACCTACTAATATATATTAATATTATATATCATATATATAATAGTATATATATATAATATATAACTATATAATATTAATTATATATATTCGTATATCCTACTATATTTAACTATATCTTATATATATAAATATTATAGATATATATATATATATATATATATCAATATCTATATATATATATCTATCTTAAAATCTATATAAATATTACTACTATTATTTATACTATATATTATATTCTATATATTATATATTATATATATAAATAAATATCAACAAAATAGTCTCACACAAACAGGGACACCACTCAAACGCTAACACATTACTCTATATTATCTATATCATCATACTTATATATATATATATTATATATATATCTATATATTATATATTATACTATATATATATATATATATATGTTTATAACACCTATATATGTTTATAATATACATATATCATTCATATCATAAATATATACTATATATATATATATTAATATATTAATATATATATATATATATATACATAACACACACACACACACACACACACACACACACAACACAACAATATATATAATAAATATATAATATATAATACATATATAATATATATATAATATTATATATATATATATATATATATACACACACACACACATTTATCTTCTAGTTGATCAAAAAATACAATCGTTAGTTCGTGCAATTTTGAAGCTCTTCCGAGGCCAGGAATTCGCTAAAGAGCGACGCAGGAAAGGTAAGTTGTCGTCTTTGTCGCTCGTGCTTTGTGGCGTCGTCGTGCCTGAACTCCCGACTGAGTTTTGTTTTCCCTGGCCCTCCGCCCCCCCCTCCGCCCCCCGCTCGATGTTTGTCTCACTTCGCAGACTCAAGTTGCGTTTTATGGTCCACTTGATGTTGTTTCAGCCTATTTTGTTGCAGGAACATTCCAATCAGCAGAGGTAAAGCGTTCTGTCTTTTATTCTTAGAATTGCAGATCTAAAAAGTTGTTACTGCTAATATTTTAGGCTGAACTGTCAACTAGGATATTTGTTGTATAGACCATGAAAAATATCGATGCTTTCTATCAAGCAATTATTTTTCATCTTCTTCAGAAAAGTGATGATACAGTAGAATCGCACATCAAAGTTCCCTTCAAGTTTCAAGGTGTCGGTATCTTTAACTGATGCTTTTTCCTAATAGATGAATATCTGAACACGTTTTTGTAATAATTGATGCATCTATAGATTTGCATGCC
>NW_028234426.1:0-2500 GCF_977035675.1 Penaeus japonicus | reverse complement strand
ACAATATATATATATTTATATATATATTAGATAATAGATATATAACATATGTGTGGTATACATATATATATATATATTTATATAGTATATATATATACATATATATATATACATATATAATACATATAATATATACATTATATATACTATATATATATATATATATATATATACACTTATATCTATTATATATATATATATATATATATTCTATGTATATATAAATATTTATTACACAACACACATACGATACATACATATATATTATATTATATATATAGTATTAAATATATATATATATATACTTTTTTTTTTTTTTTTTTTTTTTTTTTTTTATCACTGAATAGATAACCATCACCGCTTGTTAACCTTAAAGGGTATTCAGAAGTATACAGTTTTATTTATTAAAAATACATTGCACAGCGACTTAAGAGATGAACTATGATCCATGATATATAGCGTTGTTATTAAGAACTAAACTTCAATAATATGAGCGAATTTCAAAGCTTAATTTAAAGTAGAGGATCTGGAATTGAGGAAAAGAGAAGCTCATCTACAATATCTGACGTCATTTTCTAAATACAGCAGCCATTAACGGACACTCGGTGTATCGGTCGAGACGTGGGATAATTTTGAAATCAAAAGCTTTTTTTATCCGCTTATGAACTCAATACAGATCTTTCGCTCGTGCTCATTGCAGGGCAACGTTTTCCGTTCTAAGACTTCGGAGCAAGTGATAAGGAGATAAGGCAACCATCAGCTCCAAGTAAACAAGAACACCAGACTGAGAAGAGGAATATCGCTAAAGAACCCCCAAAAAGGGAGATAGATCGGGGGATCGAGAAGCACTTTCAATTCTCCCCTTCTGTCTGTCTCTCCTCAGCGAAGGGGAACGATTTCGTCAGTAACTAATGCTTGTCCTCGCCTCCGTACCCCACTCCAGGTACTTTCGCTACTGAAGGAGAACTACGAGGCGAAAAAATCTCATTAGCCGCATATAATTTACATATGCACTGCTCACACTGTTTTTTATTAATTTTAAACCCTGGATTTTTGTTTTTTGTGGGTGCTAATAAGTCAAAATGATCTCTAGATCTCAGGCTTTGTTTAATTTTTCTTAATAGTTTAAGCTAGTCTTTTCTTTTTGTCCAACTGATGTCAAAATAGCGAACAGCGCGACCTTTGTGCAAGGATTTGGTTTGTTGTAGACTAGTTTCTTAGTCAGATAGCAAAAGTCGCGTGTTAGGGTTATATATACCTTTTAACTGCTTGAAGGATGATGATCAGGAAATTAGATAAAAAAACGAGATTTTTTCATAAAGAATATCAAACTTTTTAGTAAAATGTTCGCAAAGTCTGGTAATCCTTAATTTTTTGTGCAATTTAAGGTATTGGTCCTCTGTTGGACTGTACACCAAATATTGTGTCATAAAGGGGCACCATTTTTATAGAGACGATATCAGTCATCTATTCATACATTGTCTCTCTGTTTCCAAAATAAAAAATAAAAAATATGTATATATATATATATAATATATATATATATATATATTATAAATATATTATACTAATATATATTATATATAATATAATGTGTGTTGTGGTGTGTGTGTGTGTGTGTGTGTGGGTGTGTGTGGTTGTGTGTGGGTGTGTGTTTGTGTGTTGTGCTATCATATATATATTATATATATATATAATAGATATATTTATATAAATATATATATATATATATATATATATATATATATATAATGTAATATATAATATACATATATATATATAATATTGTACATATACATTTATATATATAATATATTTAGTATATATAATATATACATATATATATATATATAATGTATACTATATATACATATATATATATTAATATACATTATATATATATATAGTTTATATTTATATATATGAATTTATATATATATATATATATATATATATATATAATGCATATGGTATATATACATTACATACATATATGTGTGTTATATATATATATATATATTTTATATATATATATATATAGTGATTAATATGTATATGTATGTATACTTATATACATATCTGATGAGTATGTATGAGTGTGTGTGTGGTGTGTGGTGGATGTAAATATATATATTTTATATATATAATATATATATTATATATATAATATATATATATATATAATGTATAATATATGCATATATTACATACATAGTATATATATATATATATATATATATATAATATATATATAGTATATATATGCATATTTTTATATTATACATATATATATATATATTATAAATATATATATATATATATAAAATATATATTATTATCTATAGTTATATCTACGGTAATGTAGTGTGTGTATTTGGGATGTGTGGAGAGAGAGAGAGAGAGACAGTGAGAGAGAGAGTGAGAGAATAGAGAGAGAGAGAGAGAGAGAGAGAGAGAGAGAGAGGGGACAGGGGAAGAGAGAGAGAGAGAAGGGGGGGGG
>NW_028234425.1:40832026-40847026 GCF_977035675.1 Penaeus japonicus | reverse complement strand
TAAGCATTTTTTTACCATTCTAAGGTACATTTTTTCTCACAACTTTCTTTGAATGTGTAAACCTTAACCTTTTTGATTGCTTTTTGTTGTTGTCGTTATTCTTGTCTGATGGTCAATAGGAATTTATTGCAACTGATATAACCGTAATAATTACTAGGATATCAATAATGATAATGATGCTATTAAAGATGATAAAAGGGGTGAAAATAATTGCAATCATGATAATAATGATAGTAATATTGTTAACAAAAAATAAATTTTTATTCATCAGTTACATTTAAGTTCCTGAATTACGACCTTTATCGAAAATAAAATTTTGATGAATTTTATTCAGCATAAGGGTCATTTCTAAGATTTTACAGTTTATTTGTGAATGTGACTACAGTACATCAAAAATGGGAAAATAAAAAGAAGAGAAAAATAACAATATTCAAACATTTTTACAATTAATAAATAAAATCAAATAAATCTACGTGTTCATTTATTGTCTCCCAATTTCATCAACTCAGTATTCATTCATCCATTGGTGTATTCATTCATTGATTTCGTTGGCGCAGGATTCTTCGTTTCTTCTGGTATTTTTAAATGATTCTTTTCCCTTTTCTTCGGGGTATTTTTTTTCAGCTGATTCGTTCCGTTTTCTTCGGGGGATATCACTGATTCTGTTCTTTTCTTCGTGGTATATCAGTGATTCTGTTCCGTTTTCTCGTGGATACATGATCTGTTCCTTTTTCTTCGGGGTATTCAGTGATTTTTTTCCGTTTTCTTGTGGTATATCACTGTTTCTGTTCCGTTTTCTTCGGGTTTTTAGTGATTCTGTTCCCTTTTCTTCGTGGAAATTTTCCGGATTCTGTTCCTTTTTTTGGGAGGTATATCAGCTATTCTTTCGTTTTCTTCGTGATATATAAAATATTCTTTTTTCCGTTTTCTTCGTGGTATATCAGCTGATTCTTTGGCATTATTCTTGTGGTTCAAAGGGCTTTCCTGGTTGCTCGACTGACCCGCCCTTTGCGTCCATCGGGAAGGAACGCGGGGTCTGCCTATGGAAAGGGACAAAAAAAAGTTAAAAGGGTTTGGGGTAGTCGTGATGGGGGTGGGAAAAGGGGGGTGGGGGGGGGGGAGTGGGGGGTCGGGTTTGTTGATGGAGTTTTCTTTCTCATTTTCGTTCTTTTGTTTTATTTAGGTGATGGTTGTTAAGAATTTTGGGGGGGAAGATGTCATGGCGTATAATAAATTATTCGCAAAGCATGTAGCAACACACATCGACATCAACACGTAAACAACAACAGGTAATAATTTATTATTTATATTATATATTATATATTATTATATTATGTTTGTGTGTGTGTGTGGTGTTGGGGTTTTTGTGGTGTGTGTTGTGTGTGTGTACATCCACATTTTCCAATATTTAACTTTTACCCCCCAAAAAAAACAAACAATTCCCCCCTTCCCCACACGTCTAATTCTATTCACAAATACACGACCCCTTCACCCCCCCCCTTCCTCCCCCCACTCATTCCCCCCCCCAAACCCCCACAAAAAAAAAAAAAAAATAAAAAAAAAAAAAAATTAATAAAAAAAAAAAAGGCAAACAAACACGTCATGAAACATCAAAACCCTGAAAAAAACTAAATAAAACAAAANCTAAAATAAAAAAAATTTACCCCCCCCCCCCCGTACCTGTTTGGAGAATCCCCGTTTTTTTAGCGTCTCGTGGGGATGCCAACCCCCCCTCCCCGGGTCTAAGGTTTGGGCCAGCTTCTCGTCATCCCCGAAAAATTTGGGGAAGCCGTATTTCTTCTGGAAGTTCCTCTCATCCCCGACTCTTCGAGTTTGGGGCTGGGGTGGGTGGGGGGGGGGGGTTTTTGGGTTTGGTGAGGCTGGGGTGGGGGTTTAAAAAACGCAAACTACACCGCTCATAGCACGACCAACAACCAACCTATGCCAAAACACACGGCCGCACACACCACCCCACACACACACAGCACCCACACACCACATAATATTATTAATATAATATTTATATATATTATATATATATATTAATTTTTAATTTTAAAGTATTTCTATAATATTTTTACATTTTTTATATAGTATTTTATATTATTTAACATTTTAATATATGTATATGTTATGCTGTATATATATATATATATATATAATTTTTATTATAAAATATATATATATAATAATTATATGCAAATATAATTTCATACTATATAAAAAAAATTTATACAATACATACATACATCATACATACAACACACACACACACACACACACAACCACAAACAACATATTTAATATAATTTTTATAATATTATTAAAAAATTTATAAAAATATATATTTGTGTGTTTGTCTTGTATAAAAAAAAATTTATTTTATATATATAATATATTTAATATAATATATATATGTATATATAATATAAAAAAAAATATATATATTTTTTATATACGTATATATATATATATATATATAATATTAATACATACATATATCTTTATATAATTATATAAAATAATATAAATATTTTTTATTATTATAATGTATTATTTTATAGATGATAGATGATTTATTTCCACACATTTATTATTGTATATTAATATTTTTATATACATATTAAATACATATGTATGTAAAATGTATTATATACTCATACAATATATATACATTATACAATGCATATATAATCTTTTGAAAAATTTGTATATAATATATTTACTTAGATATACATAATTACTTTTGTATATACATATTATACTTGTATATACATATATTCATAAAATTTATACATTTAAAATACATATACTATATTAATATATAACATATTATCTATATAAAATATACTTATACATATTATATATTAATTTTTTATTTATTTATATATTATATATTTTTAATATATATTTTATAAAAAGGTTAAAAATAGTTGCTGATTTATAAGTAAATTAATAAATAATTTAAAAAAAATATATTTTATATCATATATAATAACACAATAATTAAATATAAATAACCAAAATACACCCCTATTACCACACACACCACCCACAAAACCACACACACACACCCACACACACACACACAAAAAACCCCCAACACAACATTATTTTTAATTTAATATAATGAATGAATATAATATATATATATATATTTTATAAAATTATATTTATTTTATATAGTATTTTATGTATAATATTAAAAAAATTTAAATATTATTAAATATATATATATATTCATTTTATGTACAAATATTATATAACAAAAATTTATTATATATATATATATAATATTATATATATATATATATTCATTAAAAATACAAATATATATATATTACAATTATTATAAAATTTATATATATTATTATATAATATTTTAATAAAAATTGTTTCATTTATATGTACAAATAATATAAATAAAAATTTACATTATATATAATATCAAAAAATTTTTCCTTTTATAAACTATAAAATATCATATTTTGAAACACCAAACAAACAACACAGGCACACAACACACACACACAAAACACAACACCACACCACCCAACACACACACACACAACACAACCCCCTTTAATATATGTAAATGTATTTTAATATTTTTTAAATAATATAAATATATATATATTTTTTAAAATTTTATTGTTGTGGGTATATAATATATGTAAAATTTTAAAAGGGATATAATAAAAATTATAAATAATATATATTATATTATATATATATATGTGTGTGTGTTGTTGGGTGTTGTGGTGTGTGTGTGTGTATCCCTAAATAAAAAATATAAATTATCAAAAATAAATATTATATCATACATTAAATGATAAAATTTACATGTATTGTGTAAGTATATGTTATGTATGGATGTGTAGGAATGTTATCATATGTAATGTATAGTATATGTATTCTAATGATACTATATGTATAGCTATGTATTGTACATATGTATTAATGAAAATTATATATATATATATATATATTAAAAAATTTTATATAAATATATATGCATGTATATGTATATGTTTATATAATAGGGATTATATACATTATGTATATATATATAATATATATGTATTTTACATAAATTTATATATATAATATAATATAATATTTTATATGTATATATTTGTGTGTTGTGTGTGTGTGTGGTGTGTTGTGTGGGGTGTGTGTGTTTGTGGGTGTTGTTTTTGGGGTGTGGTAGATGTATATAAAATTTTTTAAATATAAATTAATATAAATTTTTTAAATATATTATATTCAAAAAAATTTTTTTTTTAAACATATTTTTAGTGTTGAGGTTTTAAATAAATATGTAAAAATTTTAATTGTTATATAAATTAAAATTATAATATAAATATAATAAAAAAAACAATTTTTATATATTTAGGTGGTGGGTTTTTTTTTTTATTAAAAATTTTTGTATATTAATTTTATAAAAAAAAAATAAAAATATATAAAATTATATATAAAAATTTATTAAACAAAAAATTTAAATAATATATATAATAATTTATTATATAAAATAAATGTACAATATAATTTCAAAAAAATATGACATAATTAAAAATATAATTAAAAATATACATAATGTCCCCCACCCCCCACATTAAATTATTTATAATATTTTAAATATATATATATAAAATTATATAAAATATACATATATGTACACCCCAAAACCCATTTATATAAAAAAATTTTTGTATAATATAAAAATTTAAATATTTTTAATAAATTTATATATTTTAAATGATAATATACTTAAAAGATATGTAAAATTTTAAAGAACTTTCAAAAAGTTATAAAATGACCTTGACCATTAACCGGGGTTAAAAATCCCAAAACTAAGAAAGATGAGAAAAAAATAATAAAAAAAACCACATTTACACCAAAAGAACTGCAACAACCGAAGAAAAAGAATCTTTCCCAAATAAAAACCAAAAAGCGAAGACAGCGCTCTCACCGGGCAAGCGTGCGAGCCCCGGGGGCTGGCCCCGTCCCGCACCCCCTCCGCAAGCGGAAAGCACCACCGAAGGTCAGGATCCTCTTGGACAGTTTTCGTAGTCGAGTAGGGGGTTTCCCCAGGGGGGGTGGGAAATAGGATTATAATACATTCACGCATGCGCACCGTACACACACATGTATATAACATTTAAAAATATAACATATATATATATATTTAATATATATTATATATAATATATATACCTACGTACCAACACTACTACATTTTATTTAATATATATATTATAATATATAATATATTATATATTGTGGTTTTGTGTGTGTGTTGTGGTGTGTGGTGTGTGTGGTGGTTGGGAAACATATATAGAAAATGTAACCCCTATAGTTTTTGAACACATACAAGGTATGTCCATACATACATTGTTTTTCCCCCCCAAAAAAAAAAACCAACACATTCCCTTTAAAGTTATCTTATTTTATATCCATTTCACTAACGGATTAAAAAAAATAGAATGCAAAAATACCCCACCCCCGAACATCCCAATATCATTAAGACGAGGGGAAAAAAATTAAAAATAAATCAAAAATTAGTTTAATTAAAATTATATTTTTTTTTATGTTATAAAAAAGTTGAAACTGACCCTTCTGCACCAAAACAAAAACCGAAAAAACCCGTTTACACGAGAAAATTTGCACGGGGTGCAATTCCAACCCAAAAACTTAAATTCTTCTTTCTCTCTTCCGAACTAAAAAACTCATAAGGTTAACGTTCATTAATCATAAAACTTACTGTCATCTCCTCGGAAATCTAGTTCTCTAATGTCAGAATTAATTGGGGGATAGGTTAGACGGAGAATCGAGTACCGATGTTCCCCCTTTACGACGCAGCACCAAAATTTAAATTGTTGCCAGTTCGTCTTTTTCGTTTGGTTGTGTGTTTTTTTTTTTCTTCGGGGAATGATACCTTTTTTGGGGTTTTTTTTTTGCTTACTTTTTATGGGGGTTTGGTTTTATCTTTCCCTTTGAGGATTTTTTATGGATAGTTTTGAACAGTGGGGGCTGCCTTTGCTAGGTGTGTTATATATTTTTTTGCAATTCCCGGGCTTTTTTTTAAGGGTTGCCGGTTTGGTGGAGTAAAGTTAAACTTTTGTTTTCTCATCGACAAATGTAGCCCGAAGACGAAATTCTTTTCAGATTATTAATTGCAATTTTTCACATCACCCGAAAGCATCTTAGCTGATCCAAAAAGCAATGCATACGGGAAGTTGCAATAATAAAAAATAAAATGCCCCAAAGTCGTGGCATTTTGAGATACCAAGTGACACGATGAAAGAAAGTAAGGACATGATTATCGTTTAAACCCTTTAGGGCTTATTTACTCCTCGTGTCCATTCCCTTTTTGGGGAAATGGGGGTATAAATCTTGCGACAAAAAGGGTTGGTTACTGACGTAAATTAATTTGGTGTTGTGGTTTTAGGGGCGGGTAAATGTACAAGAGGGTTCAACGTTTGCCGTGAGGGGCCGAAAGCGTGCTTTGGGCTGCGTTCTTCTCCGCTCCTTAGTTTGTGTTTTGATCTCATTTTTCTTTGCTTATAAAATTTAAAAAAAGAACTTATTTTGGTTTTATAAAAACCCCCCCAGGAGTACATTTCCATTCAAAAAAATATATACTTTTTAAAAATTTCAAATGTCCTCTAAATCTAGAAAAGGGTTTTGTAAAATAAGGGGTGAGTTGGGGTAAATTTTTTTTTTTTTTTTTTTCCCTTAGCATTTTAAAAAGAACAAAAAACCATTTAAATGCACAGACTAAAAAATAGATTTTTTCTGTTTGGCCAACGTTTTCCTTTTGGTTTAAAGTGCATTTTTGCAACCAAGTAATTATAAATCTGAGAATAGAAAAAAAAAATGTTTACCAGACTGTAGCTTGACTTTTTAACTCACACAGTCATGTACGTAGGAAAATCAATGTTTTTTAGCAGGTAGACACCGGGAAAATATGTCAATGATTTATTCCGGGCAGAACCCCGCAATATTGCAAAATTTCCAAATTCATCACGCACAAGCGACACATTGGCACCGGCTCATTGTCCTTCCTGTGCCATCTTCTGATATTGTTTCCTGTCTATATTTCTACCATTTGTTTTTAAGTCATTTGTATTATTACTGCGTGTTTTGGATAAGGTTTTGGCGGGCAGGCAGCTATATTGCGTACTTAACAATTTTCTATCCAAATAGCTCTGTGTTTGTGTATATGTTTTTGCAGTGGGTATAATGATATTTTTTTTTTTTTTTTTTTCAAAATTGGAAATTTTCAGAAACCCAAGACCTGCATCTGCAAATACACACGATAAAAAAATAAATTATGGCAGCTATCAAACAGTTTAAAAGATAAATTAGATTTAAAACAGTTTTATTACCGTTTTTTTAAAAGAAGAAGGGGAAAAAATTTTGACTTCTGGAAAACTTTAAACTCTTTGGGGGCATCCAAGATAAAAAATATGAAATTTTTATAAATTTTATAATTTTTAAAAGATAATTTAATTTTTTTTTTTTTTTATAATTTTTTTTTTTTTAAATAAATCAAATTTTAATTGAATTTTAAAAAAGGTTTAAAATTTTATAATGTTAATATACATTTTATATAAAAAATTTTATAATAAAATTTAAATTTTTATTTTATATATAATTCTTTTTATGTTTTAGAAAAAAAAATATATAATACTATTTAAATATAATATATATAAATATATATAATTTATATATTACATTATATTATTTTAATATTATATATTATATTTTAAAAATTTATATATACATAAAATAGTACATGTAATATAATTTTAATATATATATATATATATATTTTATATTTAAATATAAATTTTCACACACAAAATACAACACACACACACACCCACACCCCACACAACACAACCCCCAACATATATATTTTAAAAAAATATATATATATAATATTTTATAATAAAAATATATATTATATATATGTATATATAAAATTTTTGTATATAAATAAAAAAAAAAATAAAAAATTTATATTATAATATATTTTATAATTACAAATAAATGTACATTATTTTATGTAGGAAAAATTATGAAAATTATATGTATATATATATAATAATATATATATATTTATTTATAAAATTAAAATTTATATTTATAAATATTTTATTATATATATATTTTTTTAAATATATATTATATATGTATGTATGATGTAATAAAAATATTATATATTTTTATAATATATAATATATATATATATATTATTTCAAAATACACCACAAATATTTTGTCATGTGTATATAATGTATAATTTATATTTATAAAAATATATAATATATATTAATATATATATATATAATATAATATGGGGGGGGGGGGGGCATGTGCATGTTTTGGGGAGGGGGTGTCTAAAGTAAAAATGTTCCCACAGGCCGGTGACGGGCTCTCCTTTCCCCAAAAGCAAAGGCCAAAAGGCATCCATTCATGAGTACATGCGAAAGGGGAGAACAAAAAGGGGGGGTTTTGCTGCATTTTCCCCTTTTTCTTTGTCATTCATTCTGAAAAGTGTCTCTTTTTTTTTTTTTTTTCCCCCCCCCCTTCTCTCCTTCTCTTCTCTCTCTATCTCCCTCTCTTCTCTTCCCTCTCTCTCTCTCTCTCTCTCTCTCTCTCTCTCTGTCTATTCTCTCCTCTCACTCTCTTCTTTTCTCTCCTTTTTCCTTTCTCCTCTTCTCTCTTCCTCTCTTCTCTCCCTCTCCCCTCACTTCTCTCTCTCTCTCTCCCCTCTCTCTCTTTCTCTTTTTTCTCTCTTTTTTATATATTTATATTTTAATAAAATTATAATATATAATATATTTTATATATCCCCTCTATCACTTTTATCTCTTTTACATCTCTCCCCCTCTGGGTCTTCTGTCTCTTTCGTTTCTTCCTCTCATTCTCTCTCTCTATTATCTATCTATTATCTATCTTTCTCTCATTCTCTTTCCGTCTATTTTTCTTTCCGCTTTTTTTTCTGTCCATTATCTTTTTCAATCTGTTATCACATAACACAATACTCCTTCATCATTCTGTCATTATTCACATTACATTATCGATTTACAATAAATTTCTTACTGTTTTAAATTTTTTATTGTTATTACTATTTATTGTATTTTTTTTATTGTTGTTTCATATTCCCTTAGCGAGTGTAATTTTAAAGTTTTTGTAAAAAATAATGTCAAAATTCCTTGTTTCAACTTTTCCTATTATGTAACATATCCATCAATTTTGTTTTTCTTCTTTCCCCCTAAAATTTTACTCCCAAAGAAAACCAAAACGTTATTTGGAGATTAAAAACGTTTTTTTTTTTTTTCGTCTTCTTCTCACGATCGCTTGTGATTTGGGGAAAAATCGTGAAGAAATGAAAAAAGTATGACGGGTAAGGTAGCCCCATGATTACGCATACCATAAAACTTACCCCTGTCGTTCGTTTTTTTTGAGCACCTTTTGGTACGTTTTTGTTTATTGTTGTGGAAATTTTTGTTTTTTTTGTGGTTTCTGTTTTTTTTCTTTGTGTGGTGGTATTGCTGTTTTTTGCTTGTTTTGTGGTTAGTTTTGTTTGCTTGTGGTATGTGTGTGTAGTTTTTTTGTTTGCTTGTTTGTGGGGTCTAGCTGTTTGTTTGCTTGTTTTATGTGTGTACTTTTTTTTTGTTGTTTGTTTTGGTTAGCGTTTTTTCGTTTTTTTTGTGTCTAGCTGTTTGTTTGCTTGTTTGTGTGTGTTTCCCCCTCCCCCCACCTCTCTACCATTCCCCCCCCTACCCCTCCCCCCCACTTCACTCCCCTTTTAAAAAAAAAGAAGAAAAAAAGAAGTCTCTCCCCGAAACTCTTTCCCAATCACCCGAGCCGATGTCGGAATGAAGGGCCCATTCCCCGGGGGGGCCCTCAGGTACGACTGGGGTCCGTGACTTCGACTGGAAGTGGAGCAAGTGTGGGGGGGGGGGTGGGGGGGGATTCCATTCAGCAAGCTGTTTCTCCAATTGGGGGCTTGAAAGAAATTTGTTTTTTTTGAAAAGGGAGGGGAAAAAGGGAAAGCATGAGGGAAGGGGGGAGGGGGGAGAGGGAGGGGGGGGGGAGGGGGGAGGAAGGGGTGTTAAAGCAAAAGGGGGGGGAAGTGAAAGAAAAAGAGAAGGAGGAAGTGAAAGAGAGAGAGAAAAAGTGGAGAAAGATGATAGAAAAAGGAACTAGTTAAAGAAAGAGGGAAAAAAACAAAGTGATAGAAGTAAAAAATTATATATATACTCATAAATAGAGGATCGTGATAAAAAGAACGAGGAGAGTCAAACAAACAAAAAAAAAGGGGGGAGGGGGAAAAAATAAACCCAAAACAAAAACCAATTTTTTTTCCCACACAGATCTCTCTCTCTATTCCTCCTTCCCCCCATCTCCTCTAAAACCCCCCCCTCCCTTCTTCCCCACCCCTTCCTTTCCCCCTACCCTCCCCCCCCCTTCCCCCCCCCCTTCCTTCTCCCCCCTTCCCTCCCACCCCTTCTCCCCCCCCCTCTTCCCCCTCCCCACCCACCGACCCCGTCCCCGCAGGGGACCCCCCAAACCGCCCTATATTCTAGATTTTCCCACCCAAGGTCAAAGGTCACCCCCTCACAGGCCTTTCCCCAGAGCGTCTCAGGCCTCGCGGCAGCCGGGGAATGTTTGGGTTGGGGGGGGTTCTTGGGCGTTTTCCCTTGCGTTTCCCGTTCGTTTTGATGTCGTTTTCGTTGGAGGTTCGTTTTTTGTTTTTGTTTTTTTTCTTTTGTTTCGTTTCTTTCGTTTTCTTTTTGTCCCCCGTTTCATTTTCACTTCCTCTTCGTTTTGTCTTTTTTTTTCGTCTTGTCCCATCTTCGTTTGTCTTCGTCCATTTCGTTTGTCTTCGTTTTTCTTGTCTCATCTTGTTTCTCTCGTTTCGTCTTCTCTTCGTCTTCGTCTCATCTTCGTTTCGTCTTCGTCTCATCTTCGTCTCATATTCGTTTCGTCTTCTTTTCGTCTTCGCTCAAAATTCGTTTTGTCTTTTGTTTTGCTTTCTTCTACTTCGTTCCCCAATTTTTCTTTCCCCCCGTTTTCTTCGTTTTGTCTTCGTTTCTCTTCTCTTCCTTTTTTCCTTTCCTTTTACCTTTTTGTTTCTCTTTCTCTTCTTTTCCCTTCTCTCTTCCTTCTTCTTCCTTCCCTTCTTCTTTTCCCTTTTCCTCCCTTTTTTCCCCCTTTTTTTTTGTCTTCTTTGCAATCATTAATAACAATATTAAAACGAAATATGATACTGATATAGTAATGACATGAAATCTTCTACCCATGTCTTTATTATTTTCTCTGTCATTTCCACTGACGTTTACTGAAATTTGAGGTTATGAGATGATCACAAATGTTGACAGTAGTTGCAAGATATCGTGTGTGTGTGTGTTTGTTGTGTGTGTATGGGTGTGTGTGTGTGTGTTGTTGTTGTGTGTGTGTGTGGATGATAGATGTCACTCTTCTCTCTTCTTTCTTCTCTCTTTCTTCTACTCTCTTATATATATATATATATATATTATATATATATATATATCTATATAAATATATATTTATGTATATATATATATGTAGATATAGATATATTTATTAATTTAAATTATTAAATATATATCTATATATATATATATTATATCTATATATATTTTATACCTATATCTCTACATATATTTAGAGATATATACTAATAAAAAAAAAAAAACATTTATATATATATATCTATATATATATATATATTATAAATATTATATTTTATATATTATATTAATATTTGTGTGTGTGTGTTGCGTGTTGTGAGGTCTCTCTCTCTATTTCTTTCTTTTCTTTTTCCACTCTGTATTCTCTATTGCCTACCCATTTCGTTTTCTCTCTTTCTCTCTCTCTCTTCTCTTGCTCTCTCTCTTCTCTCTCTCTTCTCTCTCTCTCTCTTCTCTCTTCAATCTCTCTCTCTTCTCCTCTCACTCACTTCTTTCTTTCTTGCTGTCTATTTCTCTCTCTCTTCGCCCCCCCGTCTTCTCTCTCTTTGTATATGTATAAATGATATATATATATATATTTATATATATATATTTATATATATATTATATATATATATATATATAATATATATATATATAATATATATATATAGATATATATATATATATGTATGTATACGTATATATATCAATACTACATACTAATAAATGTTATACACGTAATGATCTGTCTATCGATGCTATTTCTTGTTTATCTATCGCTTCACACTTCCCAGCAGACAAATAACTAGGCAGATCACATTAGACTGACATCTCATTCACCGTGGGTTGTGAAGACATGACAGCGAAGAAGAAGACGAAAAATACGGGCCGTTGATTAAAAAAACGGGGGCAGTGAGTAAACCGTACGAAGGTCAAGGGCGTGAAAAGGCGTGTGAAGATCGATGGGCGTTGCGTGTGCTCCCGTGGGAGGCTATGACTGTCGCTATCATTGATGCCCATGTTAGCGTCGAATGGTGTTTTTTTTTTTTTTCTTTGTTTTGATATATTGTTGTTTTATTGTCATTAGTATTTATCTTATGTAGTTGTTTTGTTGTTTGTTTTACCCATGATGTGTCGTTATCTTACTTATCTATACTTCATTTATTTTCCGTTTTATAAATGTTGTTGTTACAATAGGGATTCGTATCATGAAGGGAAGCAAAAAAATGATTTGAGAGGATTGCATGTTGCTCTTTAACCCCTTCTCCCTACCATCCACTCTAACACCCACTAATGCTACCTTCCTGTCCTCCTCCTCCGCCCTTCGCCCCCCCTTTCCGCCCCTTCTCTCTATTTCCTAACTACCCCATCTTTCCTTCCTATTTCCCCTTCTCCCCCCCCCTTCCCGACACCACCCACTAACATCTCGAACGCGACCCCTCCACCCCCCTTCCGACACACCCACCAACTCCGACGCGCCTTGCAACGCACGTTCATCACTCCATTATGACTCTACTGTGTTTATAACACACCGGAACACCATACCCGGGTCGATCATCACAGACTCCTCTCCTTAACTACACTCTGTTAGGAACCTTGGGATTCCTTGCTCGCCCTCGCGTTCTCTGCAGGGGTCAAGTATGTGGTGTGATGCGGCAAGTTATGTGGTGTATGTTGTATGCGTTGATTCATGTTGTGGAAGTAGGGGAGGTATGTATAGGAGGATGTATGTGGCTTTGTTATGCACAAAGGAACATATGCTCATGTTTGTTAGCGTGTGTGTTGCCTTATGTATGTTGTGTGTGGCTGTTGTATGCCTATGCAGTGTATAATCCGCTTAATTACATTGATCTTTATTCATAACTATCATACTTTATTCAATAAATACATGATATTTATTATAGATACATAATACTTTTCTTATAAATAATTAATACTTGATTCAATAAATACATTCATACTTTATTTATTTTCATTTATTATCATTTAATACGTGGACTAATTACCACCCGTATCAAGGCTGTGTCTATCCTCTCCGCGTTCCCATGTTGTGGCGATAAACCGAGATGCGAGCGCTCCCTTGGCATAACTGCATTGCCCTCGGTATGATGTCGGGGACTTCAGCACTAAAATACGGCGATATGTTTGCCGGTTCCTATGGCAATGCAGGACCGAGCACCGACATGGGTCGTCGACAGCCTTGGCTACGGGCCCTACCCTCTCGCTCTTCTTTTTTTCTCCTCCTCACTTCTTTCGTCTTCCTCTCCTCCTTCTTGTCTCTGTCTCCTCCTCTTCTCCTTCTAAAGCGGCAGTATCTACGGCCCCTCTCCTCGCTATTTCACTTCGGCGTCCTTCTCCTCTTCCTCCACGGCGGCAGCTATTCTACGACGCCCCCCTGCTCTCCTTTGAGGCGGCGGTACTCCTACGGCGCCCGGACCTCCAGGCGGCTGCTCCAGCTTCGACTACCGCGCAGCGAAGACCCGTGCCGCTGGCGCAAACATCGGGGAGGCGTCCTGGCGAGGACTACCCCATCTGGCTCCGTCGACACGGATTCTCTGCGAGGAAACGGGATTCCCCCCCCCCCCCCCCCCCCCCCCCCCCCCGGATACTATGTGACACCGCCCCTCAGGCCGGCTGCAGTCTTCACATCTGCCAGTTTGACGGCCGTCCAGGACGCCTTCTGTGCCCAAGGAAACTCTAAACCAGCAGTACTTGTGTGTGATGGTGGTTAAAAGTGGACTGCGCCGCAACGAGAGTTCTTCAACCTCAACGCCGAGATCGGCAGGATCCCCGACAACGAGGCCGCCGCCTCCGACGCCTCTCTCGCGACGTCTACGGCGCTCTCAGGCTCAGGCCTCGGCCAGGAATTCGTCAGGCCCCAACCAGTTCTACGGCGCCCCCAGACCCAGGCTTTCTCCCCCGAGCGCCCGCCAAGCCCCAGCACTTACGGCGCCCCGATCAGGAGGGGGCTTAAGGGTCCTTTAACGTCTTCGGCTTCGTCGTCTGAAAATCTTCGTCTTCCCAAGCTTTCTTTTGACGAAAACTTTAACAATGCCTATGCTGTCCCAGCTGAATACAAACGCTCCATCACAACACCAAACCACCTCAGTCGCGTTCAAGCTTTTCTCGAGATGGTCAGTAACTTTAACTTGTGGCATCTTTGCCTTCATTTTTGGTATTATACAAGTGAATCCATGACGAAGAACCTCGTTATAAATCACAAATGCAAAAACGCTTCGTGTAAACTTTGATGGTATAAAGCCAAAACACAGTGAGAATGAAATGACTACAGGAGAGTCATACTCTATAATTTTCTTCCCGGGCATGGATCCACAGAATTAGGTAATTGGTATCCTTCGTCGAGGATTTTTTTTTTTTTTAAGTCTGACCTCTATTTGTCTTTACTGTGGCTGTGTTTTTTTCAGGAACCGTGTTTTTACAAGGATTTATAAAGATTTTAAGAAATTTGGAAACCTGAAATGCCGATAAACAGTATTTTTTATAA
>NW_028234425.1:40825776-40831926 GCF_977035675.1 Penaeus japonicus | reverse complement strand
TATATATATTTTGTGGGGAACTCTTTCGCTGCTTGAAATCGCACCATCCGTGGGAACTTTGGGTAAAATGGGGGGCCTTACACAAAAAACCGCCAATTTTTTTGTTCTTATATCCAAGTTTCTGTGAAATATATATATATAAAAAATTATATATATATATAAAAAAAAATTTATATTTATATATAATATAATATATATAATATATATATATAATATATATATAATATTTTATATAAATATATAATATATTTTTATTTTTAAAATATATAAATCCCGTATAAACAAATATATATATAATATAATATATTTTTAATATATATATAAATATAAATATATATATAAATATATATTTTATTTATATATATAAACTTTTTACGTATATATATATATTATAAATTTATATATTTTATATAATATAATTTTAAAATTTTTAAAAAACCCATAATATAAAAATAATATATAAAAAATAAAATTATTTTAAATATATATATATAAATAATATATAACCCGTAGAAACTTTAAAAAATTATATATTATATTTTAAAATAAATAAATATATATATTATAAAAAAAACCATAAGATATATATATATATAATAATATAATAAAAAACCATAGATATATAAAGATATATATATTTTTAAATTAGTTTAAAATAATATATATATAAATATATAATTTTAATTTTAAAAAAAACCCAAATAAAATTTTATATTTTTAAAATATATAAAATTATATAATAAAATTATAATATAATATATATATATTTAATATTTATAAATATAATATAAAAATATATTTAGTTTATTTAGATATATAAAATATATATATATATAATATATATATATATAAATATATATATATATTTATATAAAATATATATTATATATAAATTTTAAAAAATAATTTATATAAAAATATTAATATATAATAAATAAAAAATATATATATTTTATATAAATTTTTATATATACACACACACACACCCCACACAAAATATATTTAAAAATAAATAATAATATATAGATATATAAATAAAAAATTTTATAAAAAATATATATAAAAAATAAAAATATATTATATAAAATTTTAATAATAAAAATATATTATAATATATATATAAAAATAAAAACGTTTATCCCGTAATAATAAAACAAAAATTAAAATATATATTATTAAACAATTTAAAATATATATATAATAAAATATAAATAAAATATTTTAATAATATATAAATATAAATTATAAATAGAAAAAAATATAAATATATATAAAAATATATTAAAATATAATATATATAAATATATTATATAAACATACATACCCACAAACATAATACCCCCCCCCCCACACACACCCACACAAAAAATAAAATTATATATAAATATATTTTAATATATATATTTTATATATTATATAATAAAATTTTGACATAATTACAAAAAAGGGAAATGGCAGTAAGAGGAAAAATATGAAAAACATTTTATTGGGGTGAAAAAATAAAAAAGAACAGGCGTTGTTTTGTATGTATCAAATAAACATAGGGATAAGAAAGGTTCAAAGCGATTGTAAACCCTTCAAAAGGGGGTTTTTTTTAAAAATACCAGGACCTCATCTTCGGGCGAGGACCGGGGTGATTTCCTGAACCTGCGCTTGAACAAAGGAAGGGACGCCCACCCTTCCCTTTGCCCAAATCCAAAGGTAAACCATAAGATCAAAAATCTGAATGCAAAAGATATGTGAGAAAAAATAAAGGAATTTTTAGCCCCCCATACTGTACACTTCAAAACTAAAAGAAATATATGTTCATACTAATTTTTTGCTTTTAAATTTAAGTCTTTCTGAAAAGTTTTTAAAATCTAAAAGTCAAAGAAAAAAAAAAAAAAAAAGAAAAAAAAAATTTTCTATATATAATTGAAGGAGTGAGTTTTTTTTTAAATTTGGGAAAAATAGAAATGTTCGGTTTTGGGGTCTTTTTTTTTTTATTTTTTTTTTTTTTTTTTTTTTCATTAAAACAAAATTTTTGGAATATTTAAAGAAAATTTAGATTTTTAGGGCTGTTTTTAAATTTTGATATTTTTTTGAAAATGCTTTTAGTAACCCTTTTTTTTTAAAAATTTAAAAATTTTAGGGTTAGTTAAGTTTTTAATTTTTAAGAAATGAAACGTAATTTATATACAAAATATTTATATACTTTTAAAGGCTCAATAGCAATATAGATAAAACATACATAATACTTTCCATACATACAAATAAATAATATATTTTGGTGTTTGTGTGGGGGGTTTTGGTGTGTGTTTTGCGGTGTTTTGTGGTGTGTGTGCGCGCAAAACATATATGGATATACAACAAACACACCCCACACACAATATTAAAATATATAATATATAAAATATATATTTTACTATATATATATATATAAAAATAATTTTAAAATATAAATAAAAAAATATATATGTAAATATATAAAAAATATTATATATATATAAATTTATATATATAATAAAAAATATAAAATTTTAATATATAATAAAAAAAATTTTAAAAAATGAAATAATTATGTAGTAAATAAATATAAAATATATATATATAAATTTTATATAATATATAATATATTTTTTTAACATACACACTCACATGCACTTTGGTTTGTGTGTATGTGTCTGTTTAAAATCCAAAAATGCCCCTAAAAGAAGGACCAAAACCCAAAACGATAAATCGAAATGTTTGGCGTGTTCCCCCCTGTCCACGGGGAAGAATGACCTAGCTTTACTTTAGACTGCTTTCCCCAAAAATTTTGGCCTCTGAAATTTATTGTTGCCCACCAAAAAAAGGGATTATCATAATGGTAAAATTTTGGTTTTGATAAGGGGGAACCTTTGAATATAAGTCAATTGTTTTTTGGGGTTTATCTTATTTTTCGTTTCTGTATTTTGATGAAATAGAAAGAATTTATCAGAATGGCAGCTTTAATTTAAATTTTTCAGAAATTTTGTTTTTAATGATAAAAGAGCAATACCGCTATCTGTTAATTATAATTAGCTATTACAATAGAAAATTTTTCCTCGATCTGGGTTTATCATGATTAGAAAGATTTTTTAAAATCCCGTCACTTTTGTCCCAAAACCGGGAAAACAAAAAATTTAAAAACGCGTGAATCCATATAAAAAAAATTTTGCCGAGTAATTTACCTGCTCGCCGGCCCTGCCCCCCAAAATGGAAACGAAGCTAAAAGGAAATATCCGTAGCATTTATAAAAAAATTTGATTGTAGTTTTAAAATGAATTAAAATCGTCAACTACATATTTTTTCTTTTTCCGATAATCTTTTTAATTGATTGCTCAAAAAATTCCATTTCATTAATGTTTATATATATATTTATTTTATTATATTATATATATATATATAAATATATAAATATATTTTAATACATCCCATTTTTAAAAAATAAAATAAAAATATATGTATATATATAATATATATAAAATAAATATATATAATGTATATAAATATATATATATTATAAATAATATATAATATATATAATTATAATATATATGAAGAGGAGAGAGAGAGAGAGAGGAGAGAGAGAGGAGAGAGAGAGAGAAGAGGGAGAGAGAAAAGAGAGAAGAGAAAAAAGAGAGAGTATATATATATATATATATATATCGTATATATATATATATATAATAATATATAAATATAAATGTTATATATACACATGTATATTTATATATATATAATAAATAGATATATAATATATATATATATAATCTATCTATATATATATATACAAATATTATATATAATATAAAATATAAAATAAAATATAAAATTTTTTTAAAAAAAAAAACACACCCACACAAAACACACCCCACACACACACACACACACACACACATAAAATAATAAAAATATATATATATAAATATTATAAAATATATATATATATCTATATAAAAAAAATAATATAAAACGCATCCCCACACACACACACACAAACACACACCCCACACACACACAGACACAAACACACACACACAACACATATATATATATATATATATATATATATATATATATATATAATAAAATATATATATATTATAATATATATATATATATATATATATATTTTTATATATATAACAAATATATATATATATATATATATATCTATATAATATATATATATATATAATTAAATATATATCAAAAATATTATAAATACATATATATATATATATATATAATATATATATATATATATATATATATATACATTTATATATAATATATATATATATATATTTTTATATATAAAAAATAATATATATATATATATATATAATAGAAAAGTATATAAAAATTATATATTATAACATATATAAATATATATATATATATATATATAAATAGATATATATATATATATATTAATATATTAAAATATAAAATATATATATATATAATATATATATATATAGATATATATATATAATAATATAAAGAAATATATATAATACGTATATATATATAATATATATATATATATATATATATATATTATATACATATATATATATATATATATAAATATATATATATATATAAATAATATATATATGTATAATACATATAATATATATATATAATATATATATATATATATATATATGAAATATACATATGTTTATATTTATCTTCTGATATATATTATATAAATAAATATAAATTAGATATATATATATATATATATATACACACACATAATGTTTTGTATATATATATATATATATATAAATATATATATATAGATCTATATATATATATATACACACATATATGTATATGTATAAATATATAAATATAATATATATATCTATATTATAAATAATATAAACACACATATATGTATACTATATATATATATTATACTATATTTTTATATATAATAAGTATTATATATATTATATACATATACTCACACACATATATTTATTTTTATATATAAATATATAATATAAATATATATATATATAGTATATAATATTTATATATGTAATAGGCAATATATATAATATATATATAAATAAATATATATATATAATATATATGTATATATAATACATTAATATATATAGTATATATATACATATATATATATAATATAATATATATATACACATTTGAACAGATAGATAAGATAGACAATAGATATATAAATAGATTGAGAGATAAAAAAAAATGACAACAACACAGCAGTATTTGAGATTCACACACAAGCACCACTCTCGTATGATTATGAACCGAACGAATGCAATCAACAAATTTAAAGAAATAAAAAAGCGTATGAAAGACCCGTTTTTAAGGAGTCCTTTGAAGGCTGTCCTAGCTCGATAGCGACGAGCGGCGCCACGTGTTGAAAATGAGGTGGAGAAAAAGAAAAGAATAGCTGGAAAAAAGAGGTTTGGGGAAATTTTTATAAAAGTTCTGTCATGAAGATTCAATTATTTTGTTCTTTTCTTTCTAGCGTAAGTCTGAAGCTGGAGGGATATATTGTTTATTGATATATTCTTTCCATCTCATTTATTCGCGTTTTAAAAATTCATTTATTTGATAGTGTGGTGAATGATGTTCTTTGTTTCTGCCATCGAGTATAATGTAATTTTTAATGATCATTTGCTGAAATTTTATATGTTAATTAATTTGAAACTAATCAGTATAATAAAATCTTAAAAACGCAAACATCTACTCAAATTATGGGGGTGTTTTACTTGGAAAAATGAATTATACAAACATACATCCATACATATAGAATATATATATATATATATATATATATATATAATAGATATATATATAAATATATATATACACTCACACATACATTATGTGTGTGCGTGTGTGTGGTCTGTAATATATATATATAAATTAAATATATATATCTATATATATATATATATAGTATTATATATATATATATACATATATATGTATGTATGTATGTATGTATTGGATATCATATACATACATAAATACATACATACCTATATAAAAAATATATATATATATATATATATAAATAATATATGTTTTTAATATATATAAATATATATTTTATATATTTATATATATATATAATTTTTA
>NW_028234425.1:40821877-40825676 GCF_977035675.1 Penaeus japonicus | reverse complement strand
ATATCATTATTAATATTCGTATTATTGTTATTGTCTCGTTATAGTATGATTACCATTACCATTATTATTATTATTATTATTATTATCATTACTACTATTATCATCGTTATTACTATACTATACCATTCTCATTATCAATGTTATCATCATTGTTATCAGTATAACCATAATTAATAATATCGTAAGTATTATCCTGAATCATTGCTCCTATCATAATGATAACTGTGAAAAGACGATAATAATTCAAGGAAAAAAAAAAGGAAGAAGTTAAAAAGAAAAAGAAAAAAGTAAAAAGAGAAAAATGGAAAAAAAGAAAAAAAGAAAAAAAGAAAAAAGAAAAAAAAGAAAGAAAAAAAAAAAAAAAAAAAAAAAAAAAAAAAAAAAAAAATATATATATATATATATATAGAAAAGAAAAAATATATATATATATATATATATAATATATATATATTTATATATATAATAATAACGGCATCAATACTAATTCTAAACAAGAAGAACCTCACAAATATTTTTTTTCAGGTTTATTTTCGACGCGTATGTCAAGAAAACAGGATGACCAACTTTACAAAGACAAACTCAAATTACAGTAAGCGTCGCGACCTGTCCTTGACCCGAGCCACAACACGACGGTCCACTTTAGGCAGGGCGTTGAAAAAAGTTAATGTGGTAGATACGAATTGCCTGATTTTGTCTATGCTTTTATTCATACCGAATCTATTAAATAAAATAGTTTATGCGACCCCAAAATCATTTAATTTTTTGCCCATTTATAGTATCACACACACACAGAACACACGTGTGTATAAATACATACATACATGACATACAAATATATATATATAACTATATTTATATATATATTATATAATTATAATATGATAAAAATAAACATATATACATATAACCCTAAAATATATATATATAAATATATATATATAATATATATATATATAAATATATTTATATATATATATATTATATACGTAAATATATACACACAAACACACAATACCTGTATATATAATATATATATATAATATATATATATATATATATATATAATTATATATAACAATATATAAATATATAATATTTTATAAGTCTATGTATAGAACATAAATATATATATATTTATATATATATATATATATATATATATTCATATATTATGTAATATATATATATATATTATAATATATATATATATATATATTAAATAAAAATGATAATATATATACAATATATATTCAAAATATTAATTGTATATTATACATTATGTATAATATATATATATTAAATAAATTTATATTATATATAATATTTATATATAAATATAATATATATAAATATGTAAATTCAATATTATGTATAATATATATATAAATTATATATAAATATATATAATATATATATAACATAGTACATCTAAATCTATATATATAATATATATAATATATATAGCTACATATTATATATATATAAAAATAATATAAATATATATATATATAATATAAATTATATGTACATATATATATATATATATATATATATATATTTAATATACAATATTACATATGTACTATATAAATGTATAATATATATATATAATATATAATATATTATAAATATATAATATATATATATATAATATAAATATAAATATAAATATATATATATATAATACACACCTATAAGATTATACACAAACACACACACATATTTATATATATTACATATATATATATATATAAATATTATTTATATATATATAATATATAACATAATATATATAATATATATATAATATATATAATAATACATAAATTATATATATAAATATATATAATATATATATAATAAAATAATATATATATAATATATACATATATATATATAACATACACACACACAACACACTCACACATAATAAATATGTAAAATATATATATATATATATCAAGATAATATACTATATATATATATATATATAGATGTATATATATATGTATATATCTTTATGACAACTATATATCAATATAAACATAAGATATATAGAAACTATATAAATATATATATATTTAGATATATACAGAATATATATCTATATATATATTAATATATAAAAATATATATATATAATATATATATATATATCACATAATCAAATATATATATATCAATCATGAAATATATATATATACTATATATATATATATATTATAAATAGTAATATATCCAGTAAATATATATATATATAAATATAATAAAATAATATATATATATATATATATATTTATATATATATACACAACTATATTGTGTGTATAAACATATATATATACTAAATATAAATATATATTAATTTAAATACTATATAAAATATATATATATAAATATATCTATACATAAAATATATATATATAAATATATAATAAATAAATAATAATAAAAATATATATATATATTATAAATATAAATAGAATATTCATATATATAAATATATAAATCTATATATTAATATATACATATAAATATATAAATTATCTATATATATAATATAAAAATCTAAATATATATATTTATATAATTATATGTCATATACTATATATATATATATATAAATATAAACATATATAATATATATATATATATATATATATAATATATATAATATATAAAAATATATGTATATCACATATATGAAATATATTATAAATATAAATGTATATAAATTATTTCATATAAATATATATAAATATATATAAATAAAAAAATATATAAATATATCATATATATATTTTCATATATAAATCTAATATATCATATATAAATATATATATATATATATATATATATATATTATATATAATATATATCCCCAACGTAAATAAACATACATACAATCCATATACATACATAAATTTATATAAAAAAATATAACATATATAATATATAAATATATATATCTATTTTAACGTATATATACCTACATACATATACATATATATTTATATATAATATATATAAATCTATATATATATAATTATATATATATATATATATAATAAATATATTAACTAATAAATACATACAAATACATATACATATATATATATATAAATATATAATATTATATATATATATATGATCTATATATATAAATATATAGTTACGTATACATACATACTTACATATACACACACACACTAACACACACACACACACACACACACACACACATAAATATATATATAAATATATATATATAAATATCTATTATATATATATATATATAATTTTAATTGCATATATATCCTTATAGATATACCTTCACACACACAGAAGGTAAACTCTGGATATAAATGTAGGAAAATTGTTTTAGAACGTGTGTGTGCGCCCAATAGTACCACTAATAGTGTTTCCTATTATGTTTCAAAATTGTATGTTATTTCATCTCCAGGTGATCATCGCCCAGACATTATCTTATCACGCCTTGCTAACCATGGGATAGTGCATTACTTCATATAAATGATTCCTTCAAGAGTATACACAATATAATCTACGTTCGTACCTTCAGTTGCTATAAGACAGACAAGTATATGCTTAGTTATCCCCCAGAAAGGAATGTAAGGCCGTTATTCACGAACCGTCATAGAAATTACTAAAAGTAAAATGTGATTGTGATTTCTAATGTAAATTTACTCACTGAATGTCGCATCGATAGAATGAAGATATTAAAATAGTATAAATGTTATCAATTCGTCTTGGGTATGAGTTTATATGACCAGTTCTG
>NW_028234425.1:40808972-40816777 GCF_977035675.1 Penaeus japonicus | reverse complement strand
TCTAAGGTACATTACATATTTGTGCTGTTAACCATTTTAAATGTATATTAAGTTCATAATTATATATATATATATATATATATATATATATATATTTATATATTATATTTATATATATATATATTTACACATATATTTGGGTGTGTGAGCATGTTAGAGAGAGAGGAAGAAAGAGAGAGACGAAAGGGGGGGTGTTTGAGGGTGGTGGAAGATGTCATCTTCTATGCGTGAATTAAGAAGTTTGATTGGACAATGTAAGATAATTGAGTGTGGGGGTCAGTGAAAACACGCTACAAGCATAGAAGCGTATGTATTCGGGATAACTCCGTGGAGAGAAGGGGTTTTTTCTTGTTTTTCATTCATACTTTGTAATTATTACCGTAGGGGTGGCGCATATAAAAGAAAACCGTTTATTTTGTGGCGGTAAACTAAATTAAACATGAGGTAATCTTATGAGGTTTACAACAGTAGATCTAAAATTATAAGCATCCTTATTCTATATAATCTTTAAATTGATTCTAACAGGGGAAAATGTGTTTGTGTCTATCTTGTCTCTCTCTCTCTCTCTCTCTCTCTCTCTCTCTCTCTCTCTCTCTCTCTCTCTCTCTCCTCTCTCTCTCTCTATCTCTCCCCCTTCTCGCTCTCTCTCTCTCTCTCTCCCTTCTCTCTTCTCTTCTTCTTGCACAATAACTAATACAGATAACTTTAAAAAGATTTTAAGAGCTAAAATACGAGAAAGAAAGATACTTTTGATCTCATAACACAATACGTTGTGTTATCCACAATGTTTTCCTAATGAGTTAGTTATAAAATAAAACATTACAAGGAAGACCATTCTGAAATATCATATTGGTCAGAAATGATAAACATTCACATTAACTATAGAAAAAGATTGTCTAATGAAAGTGTATCTAGAAATATACGCTCGACTGAAAAAGAATGTAATGAACTTTGCAGTTGTAATGTAAATGATTAAGAAAACTGCAACAACCTACGAACCATTATAATAATCACATCATTAGTACCCTAGTTTACCTTGGTTATCCAGTGACTAAAAAAAAAAATCTACTCTTTTATTTTTCCTAAGGAAACAATTAACATTATAATCATCCTTTATGAGGTTTTTTTCGGATAGAACGCATCATCTCAATCACCTTAAGTTCAATGGGGAGTGGCGTACCGGGGCGGGTTTCACGAACGGTCACAGGACATTAGCACTTTACGGTCTGTTTGTATGAGACTTGTTAGTAAAGATGATAGAGAGGAAGATAGGGAAGGCCTGTTCACTTCGCGGGTGTGCGGATTCGAATACGCCAATATTCAGCTCCATAGATACTGCTTGTGAGGCATCTGCGCCATGTGTTTGTTTACGGGTATTCTTAGAAATGGTTAAAGATTTTTAAACAATATGGGAAGCTTGCTAATGACAGTGAAAAACACCGCTCAAGATCCTGAGTGTTATTTATTTATTATTATTTTTATTTTTTTTTTCCTATTTTAAAAAGGCGATTGAATAAAATATGAGAGGCAACATAAAACGGTATAGATCAAGTTTTGGACAAAATAAGATATAATGAAAATAGTATATGTAGTCAATAGAACAGAAATTATATAACAATTTTCATTTAGAGTACTTCCTCAGCAAATTGTTAATAAAAAAAGTTATTCAGCAAGTTTGATTCGCCTGCAATACAGTTTTCTAAGTCTCTCATAATATTAATAGTGCGATGTCAAGTTTACACTGACTACGCTATGCAAAGAAGTTTGTGTATTACTACGCAATGTAATAAAAAACGATTAATTCTAATTGAAGTGTCTATCCTTTTACGAATATATTTATATTAGGTCAATTTCATTTCAAGAAATTGAACATTTCAAACAATTCTTCATGGGGGATTTTGTTCAAATAATTTTCATTAAACTCGGGATGTTTGTATTCCCTACGGGGTTATTTGACAGTTCTTCGACAGTTTTCATTGTTTTGCCGATTATCGGGTCATCCTTCGATCAATATTGTGCAAAAAATGGAAAAAAGGACACAGAAGCCCTTTCGGTGTATTATCAGAGCCCATCAATTGCCGCAAGTGTTGAAATTGCATTTTTGATGGAGCCATCGAGACGGAAATCGCCGGAAACCGAAGAAAGGTGCAATATCCGCTTTTTTTCTATATACGAAGGTTTTTGTGGTTTTCTGCAGCAAATTATATGGCTGGAAAAAAACGCTTTTAACACGAGGCAATATCTATCACTTTCAAAGATCCCGCTTTCCCTGAGGTTCCCAGGGGGCAGAACCCCCTGACTAGGGGGTTAGGTGGGACATTTGGTTAGAGCGCAAATATATAAAGACCACGGGGGTCTAGGGGATGGTTTAATTGGAATTTTAAGCGTATTGCCATCAGGGTTTGACGACAGTATGTTCCCTTCGAATTTTATAAAGTTGGCGCTTCAATGTCGTAGGTTTTTGATTGGATTTAGACAGAGGCCAGTTTTAAAACGTTTTGTTTTTTACGTGCTGTTGTATCTTATATTTATATAAAAATTTAAGCTTGTTTTACGCCATGTTTTTTCTGATATACATTCATACCCTCCCCTATCTGACTTTAATAGTTCCAGAAACAGTAAAGCGATATCAGATTTCACAGTAATACACTTCAGGATCTGAACTGCAGACAGAAAATATTAAATTGCGATGATGTCAATGGGAACGAAAATCTGATGTCATCTACCATTAAAAAGTCAACCAAGTTTACTATAAAGTTTGTTATTCTGTGAAATGCTTTAGATTTGTGTTTCTAGGGAAATAGTGACGCAGTGAGGTGAGTAAACAACCGGTTTAGCCGGGGAAATTGCCCCGAAGCAACTTGGGCTGTCCCTGGGTAATGACGTCATTTTGACACGTCGCACCAATAAAAAGCCGTTTACACGACCAACTGTAAGGAGGAAAAGCTCCATTAGGGACCTATCTTTCGTTTTGCAATCCGTAGGTAACTTGCATGAAGAAGTAAACTTTTTACATTTTGAAAATTGGATCCAGAGATTATATTTGGTTTTCAATAAGGATTGAATATAAGTAATGATAAAATTCAATAGAAAATCTAAGTTCTTAGACTTTCTGCAACAGTATGAAAAAAAATACCAGAATAACACAGACGCTTATCAGAAACTCAAGCGAAAAGGCCAAAATACTGAATTTCAGTTTAAGTAATTTGCTTACGTATCAATTACATATGCACCATTTTGATATGGCTAATGATATTCTGAATAAGTACTCGGTAAAAAAGCCGGAAATTGTTACAAGCTTAATGGATAAAGTAGCCATACTTATGGTAAAGCTGAATGCGCTGACTAAACAGGTCATACATAAAGCAGAAATGGAGCATTACATTCATATACATTGACAATAATGTGGACACTGTTAGTTTTTTTTATTCAGTGGACAAACTATGAGTGTCATAAATGCGGGAAGGGCTTCTGATCATATGCGTCAATTTCCTTGCACTGAGGTTGGACCATAAAAATATCATTAACGAAAAAGACTTTCCGCATTATAGATGAATCAAATGAGTCGAATGTATTGAAACAGAAGCAAAACCAAAGAATAACAAATAAAACTATGGCACTCCAAAATTACCTTGAGGAAATAAGGGCAAACATAAAACAGATAGAGAATCGCTGCGCGTTACGATGAATTTGTAGACCACCTTTTCAAGAAGCTACCAGAAATCACACCTCGGTTGACACCCGCGCTCAACGTCTTGTCCCACCGAGCCTCCTGCCTACACCTTAGACTCGGACTTCTCTAGTAGGGTTGCAGCTTCATATTATCTCTTGGAATGCCTGTCGGAATGAGGACTTACTCTAAGCTTGCTTCACTCATGACATACATAGGTCACCAACATCCACCATGTTATGATTCATCGAAGAAAGTGCTTTTGTAGGCAGGGGCCACATGGCGCTGGATAGATGCCCCTACACTCCTAAGCTACGATCCCTATGTAGCTACTTACAAGGAACGGCCTTGTGAGCTAATTCATTCTTCCAGTAACCATATTACTCCTGCACTGCTCTACTGTTAACTCTGAAAATGAACGTTCCAGCTCTTTGAAGTCACTGTGGGTGATGGGAAGCTGCAGCACTCTGCAGTGGTCTACTCTGCATCTGAAGATCAACCTCTACGCTTGCTCTCCTACTACTCCTTCCTCATGGCATAGTTACATGGGTGACTTTACTGCCCATCCACCTGCCTTAGGTGATTGTCTCCCCCACGCCGAAATGTAGTGGATGCCTCTCCTTGAATACATCGTCTGCCGCCACCTGTATCACTGGCCCACTGGGGGCGCCACCACATATAAGAGGCGGCAATGCTTGACCCAGCATCATCACTTCCAGAATCGCAAGTCAAGTGTTTCTGCCAATCCAGCTTTCTTTCTGACCATGTCACTCTTGGCCTTCTGTATATGCTGCCAGAGTGACCGCTTCCCTTTCTCAGACTCGCCTCCGCATCACTATCCCTCCGAAGTACATGCCCCCAACTATGTCTCCTACTTCTCATGGTCTTCTTTCAACTTGAATTACAGTCAACCTGACAGACTTGACTCTTCATTGGTTGACTCAACACACAACTTTATACACCTGACCGCCTATGTGACAAGACCACATGTTTTATAAGTACCTTAAGACCCAGCCTGGATGCTGGCTCAACGTATTCTTCTGGCGGAAAGGCAAGGGCTGTGGGAAGATGGCCACGTTTTTCCTGAGGCAACCAGTACACCTGCTTCTCCTCCCCTAGTATCAGGCGTCCAGAGATGATCTCGTTGGCCTTCAGCTGTGGTGTCCATACTGAGTCTGGAGGAAGTATACTTGATTACCATAATTCATTCAGACCTAGGTTGGCTCGAGTTGTTGGCATTTCGATAAACAGAATCATCAAGTAAGGAAACACACAGCCCTGCCCAATAGCAGAGACAGGACTTGATAAACACCTGGTCCTGAGCAGGTTGACAGTCACACTATCTTCCACATTAATATACAAGAGCTCTCTCCAATCACAGGAACACTGGCTGTTTGCCTACCTATTGATTGCATTACTCACAGAGCAGATGAAGATGACCGACTTGGCTCATCATAGAAGACGAACTGCACCGTTGCTCTCGCCATGGGTAAGTTAACGGGCCACCAGGGATGATGGTGTCACCTACAAAGGTCTCGCCTCCTCCTAATAGTTCCTGTAATCCTTTGCTGCAATTGTACATTACTTTGCCTCATCAGGGGTTATGTGCCACATGCCTGGACTTCAAGTACTGTTGTGCCCGATCCAAGCCTGGTACAAACAAGTTCAGGCAATCTCATTGACTTCCTGTTTCTGTAAAGTGCTTGAGCATATATTCCTCTACCCGCTCATGTTCCGTACTCCAAGACAAGTGTATTCTCCGGCTGGCTGTAATGGTTTCCTGCCACAGATGAGTACCTACCACTGACTGATGGAACCTGGAAGCCCAGCCTCTCCACCACCAGTGTGGTAGCATTATTGACCTCAAGTGTGCCTTTGAACATTGCAACAGGCGAGGGTGATTCTGACCAGCTAGTTGATTTATGGTGTCCAAGGGAATCTGTCAGTGGATCGTGGCGTATCCTCAGCACAGGACGTCACATGTGCTTTTTAAGGCTCATGTAGTGAGTACAAGGAGTTAAATCAGGGCAAGGTTTTAAGTCCGTTCGTTATTTCATGTACTGATGCACCGCTTGCTGGGACCTCTCCTGCCCGGAAAACTGCTCGTTACAATTGTCACCTGTTACGCTGATGAATTTGTTGTACATTCCCCTCTGCTGCCAATCTGCAGCGCTTCCTTTAATCTTTCTATGAGTGCCTCCGCTCGGCCTATCCTCTCTCTGATATGAGTAGAGTGTTCTTTCCCTGGGTCCCAGAAGCACTCCATGTATTCACTTGTGAGGACACAGTTGTTGTCCCACCTGCACACAGTACATGTTACCTGGAAACGCCAGTGCACATCTCTCTAGCCATACCTGCTCGCAGCGCATCCATCCTTATCATCTAAGAATCATCGTCTAGAACAGCTTACTAGTGGACTTATAAACAATGCCGCGGTGTCTCCATCCCCTTAGCTAAGGACCATCTATATTGCATTCATTCGAGTCAGTCTTTAGACTATCTTCTCCAGCCTCAGTCCGCTTTCTCAGACCCACCTCTGAATAATTCAGAAATAAAGTGCTGTCAGTACATTTCTTCCGGTGTCCACCTCCACTAAGATTAGTGAGCATGTTGACTGAACTAAACCTACCCTCAGTTGTGGAGAGCAATACATGCCAACGTTTCCTGCCTTCAGCATCAAGTGTCTGCTCTCTCCACATTACTGCTCCACAATATGTTTCACATCCTGAGAGCCCAATTTGATCCGTTGCGCCCGTCCTCGCTCAATCCTGGCATCCGCACCCTTGTCAACATAGTGATCTCCCACCCTGCAGCGTCTTGGATCCCGTCGATGGCCCTGTGGCTTGAGGTTGATCATGGGGCCACCTCCTGGAGGATTCCTCAGCCTTCATGTCACTTTCACGCCCACCTCAAGATAGACCTCTGCCTCTCCAGATGTCAAAACTTGCTCTGAAGCCATTGCCACCTCTCCTGCCATTCCGCCGCGCATCATATCTATGTGGATGGGTCCGTATAACAAGACCGACAGGCAGGCTGCGCCATAACTCTCTGATGTTGGACCAGCTAGAAGTAGGCTGGGTTGGGTGTCGCAGATTACTAACTCTTCTGGTTTCATGTTATGCGAGCTACAGGCACTCCTGCTGGCTGTCAACTTTAATCTGCAGCAACGAGTATATGGTGCAGTGATGTCGTGACTCCAGTCACCCTTTAAGCCATCTCATCCCCACAAAACCTGCTTTAATCGCTCAATCATCCACCAGATCTATGCAGCAATTAGACACAGCCCAGGAACACTACCTCACAATATATTTCTCTGGACTCTTCCATGTGGGCATAGCTGCCACGACAGAGTGGGCCTCCTTGCTAAAGGTGCCTGCGAATGTGCTACCTCCACCGGTTGCCACGCCCTCCCTTCCTGCTACAACCAGATCATTACATCTGCTGCTCTTTTCTCCTACTTCCACACGTGGTGCTGAGTGCGCCCAGAGTGCGTATCAATACAAACATTACGACCATTTCTGTCTCACTCCTCCGAGGTATTGCCGACACGGGGACTTATGGTTCGCAGACACAATATTCGTGTCTGGCCCGGCTTCGATGGGGGAGTACAGACCACGTGGCAGGTCTCCAAGGCGGGAGACGTACTCCACTACTCAACTGCAAGCTGTGTGACCGGTCCCAATGCTAACCGCCTCCACCACTACTGTCGAGTGCCCCTCGCTGTGAGGAGACTTGCTGCCCTGGAGCCAGGATTTATACATATATGCAATTCCTGCTAGCTGACAGTAATTTAGGCACTGTTTTGGTCTAACACCCTCACATTTGGGTGGTGCTAAAGATTTGACTCGGAACAATCTTCTTTGTATTTACAGTTCATTTATTAATTATCTTTTTACTTCATGTGCGGCTCATGCACATACCATTGTGTCATGCGTGACACAAGTATTATAATATAATAATGTACTATGAAATGTATTAGTCCTGTCGCTCTATGAGTTCATAAAATTGATGGAAAACAAACAAAATAAAACTCATAACCATGATCTCTCGAGAATGCTTCCTGATTACTGTAGTACCGAGCTTGAATCCTTACTGGAATTTCGAGAGCGCGATGTGTGATATGAAAAATTGTAGA
>NW_028234425.1:40802702-40805202 GCF_977035675.1 Penaeus japonicus | reverse complement strand
GGGAAGGGAGGGCAGAGGAGGGAAGGGAAGGGAGGGGAAGGGAGGGGAATGGACTTGAGGGGAGAGGTAGACCATAGGAATAAGGGTGTGGGGAGAAGGTTAGACTGTAGGAATAGGATGGGTGGAGGGAGGAAGGGGTGAGGGAGGGGAGGGGAATGGTGGTGAGGGAGAGAGGTAGACAGTAGGAAGAGGGTGGGTGAAGGGAGGGAAGGGGGGGAAGGGAGGGAAGGGAGGGAAGGGAGGGAAGGAAGGGGAATGGGGATAAGGGGAGAGGCTCATACCGTAGGAATAGGGTAAGGGAATGGAGATAGGGAAGGGAAAGGAACAAGGGAGATGAGAGGAGAAGGAGACTAATGAGGGAGTTAGGTGGAGGGAGTGGAGTGGAATGGGGGTTGGCGGGAGGGAGATATGCGGAGTTGAGAGGTTATCAGAGGGGAAGAAGGGAGTAAGGGGGGGGTGGAGGCTGATGGGAAGGGAGGCAATCTACGAGAGATTTCATAAGAGGAAAAAAAATCCATTTGATTCCTTGAATCGACCCGCGCTTGGCGGCTAATCCCAAGGCAGCGAATCTCGCCCTTGAAATTTATATGGTTATTATTATTGTTGTTATTTTTGTTGTTATTATTGTTGTTATTATTATTGTTGTTGTTTTTATGGTTGTTGTTGTTGTTGTTGTTGCTGTCGTCGTCATCCTTGTTGTTGTTGTTGATAGTGTTGTAGTCGTTTTTTCTTATATGTATATAAAGAATTAAGTGTGTTTATTCCCGCTACACTATGAACAAGGAAACACATCACAATATCCAATGAGTTTTGTTTCAGAGCTAAATATTTAATGGTTTAATTATGAATGTAATTCGGCCTAATTTATGTTAAAATGAGAAAATTTAGGAAGGAAATAAACAGAGGTAATACTGCGGTATATACACATGGATTTAAAGATATGTGGATTTTTGTGTATTTGCATGTCTGTACCTGAACATATATACATTCGCGCGCGCGCACACACACACACACACACACACACACACACACACACACACACACACACACACACACACTCACACACACACACACAATAGAAACAAACAAACATTTAAACACACATATGGACATACAAACAAACATTTATAATGATGATGACAATAATATTTATAATAATAATAATAATAATAATAATAATAATAACAGTAATAATAATAATGACAATAATAATAATAATAATAATAATAATAATAATGATGATGATAATAATAATAATAACAATAATGATAACAATAATAATAATAATGATAATAACAAATATGATGATAATAATTATAATAATGATAATAGTAATGTAAACAATAATGATGATAATGATGTTAATAGTGACAATAAGTTGTTAATATAGAAGATGATAATATACTAAAATTACCACTAACAACAATAATGATAAAAAAGAAAAATAATGATAATACTATCAGTAATAGTAGGACTATTGCAGTTGCCATAATAAAAAGTAATTGCAATAGTGATAACAATGATCATAATACTGCTTGTAGTAACAACAACAGTGATAATAACAGCCACAACATCAATGAAATAATACCAAGAATACTAATAACTATAATAATAACAATAAAGATTATAACAACAATCAGCCACGATGTAGCAACCTTAACAAGAGTAAACAAAATAGATATGTGAGTGGGAGCTGACCTGTCGTCTCTACGCTGAGGCAGTGACCAAGTGAAATATCTCTCTCTCTCCTCTCTCTCTCTCTCTCTCCTCTCTCTCTCTCTCTCTCTCTCTCTCTCTCTCTCTCTCTCTCTCTCTCTCTCTCTCTCTTTTTCTCATCTCTCTCTCTCTCTCTCTCTCTCTCGCTCGCTCTCGTTTCCTTTCTTGCTTCTCTCTCTTGCATCTCCTTTTGCTCTCTCTCTCTCTCTCTCTCATCTCCTTCATCCTCCTCCTCTCTCTTCACTCTCCGATCCTCTCTCATCCATCTCTCATCCTCACTCCATCTCCTCCACTCCATCCTTCATCGCACCTCATCTCAACCCTCTCCTCGCCCTCTCTCTCCGTCCTTCTCCTCTCTCTTCTCACCTCTCTCTCTCATTCTCAACTCTCTCGCTTCTTTATTTTATTTATTTGTTTTCTCCCACTCTCCACTCTCTCCTTCTCTCTCCTCTTCGCTCTCTTCATCTCCTCACTCCAACTCCTCTCTCTCTCTCATCTCTCACTCTCTCTCTCCAACTCCTCGTCTCTCTCTTCTCTCTCCCATCTCTCCTCTAGTACACCTCTCTCACTCTCTATCTCTCTCTCTCTCTTATTAATATTAATTTATTTTCTCTCTCCCCCTCTCTCTCTCTCTCCTCCTCTCGCCTCTCTCTCTCTGTCACTCGCTCGCTCGTCCATTATTTCATACTCTCTCTCTCTCTCTCTTCCTCCCCCCCCTCACACTTCTCTCCTCCATTTTCCTCACCTCTCATCTCTACCACTCTCTCTCTCCCATCTCTCTCTC
>NW_028234425.1:40782211-40784711 GCF_977035675.1 Penaeus japonicus | reverse complement strand
GGGGGATGGAGTTAAAATGACTGAAGATTGTGTCCCTTGTGTGGAAATAAGAGAAGTTGGCGAGGGACGGTAAGAAGATGTGGAACAGCTGTTATTGAAGGGACATTTAAGACATTTTTTCATACTATGGGAAGGTTTTCGGTTCTGAGTTTTTTTCTAATATCATTTTTCCTCAGAATAGCCATTATAGCTATTTTCTTGGATTATATGTAATAAAAAGGAAAGAAACCAAAATCCATGCATCACATAACACTTCGTATCTTACAGTGTTGATACAATACAAACAAGTAAATTATATAATGTTTTACATCATCCTAAATAATGTCTTATAAACACATAGGCTTCCTTGGAATCGAGAATGAAATATGAAAAAACAGATAAGTTCTCGCAATGTTTTCATTGGGAGTATATGAGTTTTCGATTTCCTTTGTTGCAAAGATATCATAACAAATTGCAATGTTGACATACAGGTAGTTTCAGAACACATCAAGTCGAAAACTGCAAATTCTGAAGTCATTCCTGTCGAAATTCAAGAGCAATAAAGCTTAATATCACGTTTCATTTCAATGGAGATTGTGCTGCTCAGTTAAGGATATTGAGATAATTCTAAAAATATTTAGAATTATAGGACTGTTCAGGATATGAGTGGCGGGCGCGAGGCGTTATTGGATCAGTGTGCAGTCAGGTTCATTATCTATTCGACTTGATAAATAAAAGGAATTTCCCTTACTTGTCTCTCTTTCTGTGTGTGTGTGTGTGTGTGTGGTCTATCTCATTCTCCTCTTCTTTTTCCTCTCCCCCTTCTCTTTCTCTCTCCCTCTCCCCCCTTCTCTTTCTCTCTCATTTATCCCCTTCCACTCTTGGTTCTCGTCTTCTTTTTCTCTCTCTTTTCTCTCTTACTTCTCATTATCTGTCTCCAAACACGTGCACGCGATCTATATACATCTGCCTCCTTATACTTCCTGTCTTATGATAGGCGAGGGTTTGAAATAGTAATGGAGACATATTTCCCACCTTATTCAGGTATTATAATGAAATATAAACTCTCGAGTGGTCGAATAATACGCCACTTTCAATATGCTTTTATGATAGGTGTAGGTAACTTAAAGCAGGAAATACGAATTAGCCACAGAAAATCGTGTGTGGATACTTCGGAATTCAATAAACTTTTTTACGATCCACAATAGCTATATACTGAAAAGACGGAGAGGTATGGCTGCTTGCTTATTTTATTCTCTTTTATTTATGAAAGCTAAAAAGTATAGCAGATTATCGAGATATGTGCGCCTTTTATAGGTCTGAAATAGTCGTTATTATATAGTTTAAAAGGCCACACACATGCAAACAAATACATGTATTCACGTATACGGAAAGGTTAATTGGCACATAGCCTATTTAAATCGGGTACATGCACATGGACGTAAAATAATCCTCTTTGTGAATGAGAAAAATATTTCGAAGAATATATTTAGTGAATGCTTTATTGGTAATGAGAATTTTACATTGTGAATTACAGTACAATAGTTATATGTTCATGTTTTACCCTTCTTCTATGCTGAACATAACTAATCATATGCTATTTCTTTATTTTTATGTTCATTTCTGTTTTAGTTGTATTTTTTTTTCATTATGAACCTAATTGATTTTTTATAAACAGTTTTTATTTTATTTTTGGTTGCCAATTCCTGTATTCTTATATTGTTGTTTTGATAATTTAATAGATTAATTGACATGAGTATCATCTTAAATTTACTGTTTGCCAATTCAGTTGCATTCTGGAAGAAGTAAATAAATAAATGTGGATAAAACGTGAAGACAACTTAACCTCCCCCCCCACCACCACCACCACCACCACTTCACACACATAAACGAAGAGAAAGAAAATAAACAAACGAAAGAAAAGGAAAAAAGGGACAAAGAATTAAAAAGAAAGAAACAAAACAAAAATAGAGATAAAAAATAAGAAGCAAAAGGGAACTGAAAAGATTAATTTAAGAATACAAAGAAACGCTAATGAAATAGACAAAATATTGTGCGTAAAACTTGTGTATTCAACTTCGTCATCGGTGCTAAATATATACAAAAAAGAACCATTAATAGAAAACAGATTAGCTAAAAACAATTTAAAATAATAATGGTTCAAATCAGCAAAAAAGGCTAAATAAAAGATAAATATTACTAAAACAACGTGAAATAGTTGAACGACAATTATAAAAATGGTGATCAACAAGAATGATAAAAGGTTAACGAGAAATATCAAACAAAAAAATAAAAACGAGTTATAAACAGTAAAAAAAAAACAAACTAAAATGACTGCAAAACACAAGACTAATAAAAGAGAAATTTTACAGTAAAAAAAAAAAAATCTGGAATCATTGGGTATGTAATGGAATGGCGGTTGTTATGTTGTTAAGCTCTGGTTTCATCCTCGAGATAAACAATGATTCCAAGATGATGAGGTTAAGTCTGTGTGAGGAAGAGGTTAGAACTTGGAAATAAT
>NW_028234425.1:40780183-40782111 GCF_977035675.1 Penaeus japonicus | reverse complement strand
CAATTACAAATTTGCTCATCAAAATATTAATGGTATTTCTTCTGAAATTACTATCAACGATAATGAAGAAAATGATAATAAACCATAATATATCATAATTCTAATATTATATCAAATGACCTCAATTGCAACAATTTTCTACTCTCAACACTTTATTCCCTCCATAACCGCGCTCATCACTCACAAGCCATTTACCTTTCTGCTCAGCATCACATCCAGCTACAACTGTTTTCATCTTGGAATACAGGAGACTACAGGGAGACGCAATTGCGAGCTATCCGCGGTTTACAACAATCAACTAAGTGAATATAGTCCCCCCACTCCAACATGCAATCATTGAATAACACACACACGCAACTGGCAAGAAAGACCCCGAGGCAGAGAAGTGACACGAAAGGGTAAATTATTAATCATTTTGGGTATCTGTTGGGAAAGAGGTTTATTGTCAGTCAACAAATCCGCATTTGTCCGAGAATCGAACAAACAGACGGGACGGATGATCACGCCATATTGAGTTAACAGGAGATGAAAAGTTTCATTCTTCAGTGGGAAGGTTTGAACGTGCTATATCGGCAAGGGCCACGTATTTATAGTATAAATATATATATATATATATACTATACTTATTATATAGTAGTATATCATGAATATATATATATATATACATATACTCAATATATATAGTATATTATATTTTTTTTATCGGTCACAGGGCCACGTTTTGTCTTTTTCTTCATTTTTATTTTTTTTTTTTTTTTTCTTTTTTTTTTTTTTTTTTTTTGTCATAAATATGTAAGTGGTGTCACATAGACGAACAGATAATTGCATTTGTGGACTTATGTATACTAGAGAATGTACCTTATGTATCTATGTGACGTATAACACACAAGCTTAGCACCCACACAAACACACACACACACAAACACCAAACACAAATTCACAAAGAACAGCACCACGACTTACAAACACACACACAATATTTTACACATTGAGAGTAATGGAATGGATTGATAATAAATATGCTACATTTAAAATATAATAGGCTTCGGCTTCGATGCAAGTTACAAACAAAGGAGAGGCGCCTATGAATTGCCTATTAATCTGGTGAATGAGATTTCTATATAAAATCAAAAGTAGATTTCATGATTGCATTTATTTCAGTAAAAGTTGAATAGATTGACTCGAACTGTCGTCTATCAGGTAAGACAGTGAGCCCAACAACAAAAGACATCTTCTCGTTTTTTTTGACGAATGTGTAAAAATAATTTTATCTTTCAAGTAATTAAATTCGAGAACTTAACTTCATTGTAAAGAAGCAACTCATTTCATTGAAAACAAAGAAACAAAAGATATATTATATAGAACAACCTATCATATATCCATCGTAATTATATCATTAGAAAAATTCGTCTGTGCCTGTTCATGTGCTTTATATGTAACAACTATGAACTTCTGTCTATAAGTGGTACATGATTATTCCATAACATTTTCATGTCAACTTTGTTGACAGGAGGCAGCTGACTCTCTGCGATACACTCGTTCTCTTTCTCTCCAATTTCGCGTTACCCTATTTCAAACACATCAATAAATCACATGCATTTTGGTGTAAAACAAAAAAAAAAAAAAAAAAAAAAAAAAAAACAAAATACGATCACCATAACTGTCGGCAAAACGCCATTTCCTGAACATATTTAGTATGTATTGGCAGTATTGTTACCAAACCATTCTGATCAATCTGCTTTTACTGCCGCGCAGAAAGTCCGAGATAATTTCAGAAATCAGTTTAATAAATATCTCTCAATACTATTTCCTACTATAGTTTATACAATATTACAAAATCCAGGTGTGAAGAAATCCAAAAGGAAATCCTCATCAATATCTTCAAGTGGTACAAGTGATTAACACAGTTTGTTTACTCCCACTTTCAT
>NW_028234425.1:40757683-40760183 GCF_977035675.1 Penaeus japonicus | reverse complement strand
ATGTGTACGTGTGACATATTTTCTTGAAGCACAGTAACTGATTTGCATTTCTTACCGTGAGTCCATTTAGATAATTCATGGAAAACAGTTTTCTTCTTCAATCTTAAGTTATAAACTTTTAACAGTTATAGAAAGTTCTCTGCATATTCGTTTTTCATGATCCACCCAGAGGAGTGAGAGGAGACTGAAATACTGAGAGAGAGAGAGAATGGGAGGGGAAATACCATACATACAGATGTATAATGTAAATATATATAATATATATATATATATAATAAATATATAATATATATATATATATATATTATATATACATATATATATATATATATATATATAATATATATATATATATATATAAATATATGTAATATATATAATATACATTTAATATTTATTTATATATATAATATAATATATATATATATAATATATATATATATATATATATATAAATAGTATAAATGAGAGAGAGAGAGAGAAAATTTCATGATTAGATAAGGTCATAGCAGTGTGTGGATAGTATAATACATATATTTGATATAAATATAATGTATATATGTATATAAAATATATATATATATATATATATATATATATAAATATATATATATAATATATATATATATATATATATATATGTGGTGGGCTGTGTGGTGTGTGTTGTGTGTCTGTGTCTGTGGTATATATAATATATAATATATATATAGTATATAAATATATAAATATATATATATATATATTAATATATATATATATATAGAATACATATATATATATATATATAAAATATATATATATTGATACACAAACATCTATCTACTGTTTATCCCTTACCTAATTAATCTAATCATTCATTATCCATACGTTGTTACGATGTTTAAATTTTATAAGACCTTTTAGCCTTTGTCACTTTATGTGACTACGACTATGATTTTCCTTCCCTTCTTCTTCTCTCCGCTCTTACTCTCGTATCAACAGTATTAACTACTTCTAAACTCGGATACGGTCCTATTACGTAAAACAAACAACAACCTCCATATTTTTTTCCCCCCCTTAGGAGCTAACATATTCCGAGAAACATAGCACTGTGATCTTCCTCCTCCCCTGATTTCCCTAGGCAAGCATAAGCAATGTAGACAATCCAACTTGGTGAGCCGCTCTTGCTCTTGTTCAATTAATTCAAGTCCATTCGTGCCTTGATCTCGAACTTATCCCGTCGTGGGTCTCACAAATGCAAGATTTGTTGCTGTTTACACCCTAACTTGCTCATTCCGTGTCCTGGCCTGATGCTCGCGCCAAGTATTCTTGTTTCCCTTCGGCCTCAAAGGGAAACACTTGCTCTCTGAATACTATATTAGGTGTTGGTCTTGGGGCTCAGCTGATGTTACGTGTTCTTCTTCGCTTCTTCTCTTTTCTTTCGTTTTAATTTGCTATATAAAAGTTGATGTTTAGTTGCTTGTTGATTATTGCAACTAGAATGTGTTTCTACTTTTTAATTAATTTTTCAGAATTTCATTGGTATTATTGTTGTTGTTGTTGTTACATTGTTGCATTAACGGTAAATGAAAATGGTGATAATTACATTTTTGTAAGACGCAAAGCTGAAATATTGCAAATCATAGGAATCATTACATGAGAGCACATCTGGTGCATGTTTTCTCGCCTGCTGCCTGGCAGTACATGATGTGCTGTTAAAGATTAACTCCTCAATGGTGATGGTGATTGTTGATTTACATTTTGATTGAAGATAATAAATGGATTATACACATGCATGCATACACACACACACACACACACACACACACACACACACACACACACACACACACGCAAAACGGGACCACACATCACTACACACACATTCACCCACAACACAGCAAACACACACACACACAACCCAACGACACACACACAACATATATTTAATATATAATATATATATATATATATATAATACTATATATATATAGTATATTTGTCCATACTATCTATCTTCTAAAAACATCTATATATATAATGTAAATTCATATACAGAGAGAGAGAGAGATGTGTTTGTTATGTGACATACATACATGCGATACACACACACACACACACACACACACACACACCCCACACACAACCACACACACACACATATATATATATCAATATCAATCAATATATATATAAGACATTACATATATTATATATATATATGTGATGTGTGTGTGTGTGTGTGGTGTGTAGTGTGCTGTGTGTGGGTGTGTACATACATCACATACATATATATCTATATCCTATATATATATTATATATATATAAATATATATATATATATATAATTATTAATATGTGTGTGTGTGTGTGATGTGTGAGTGTGAGTGTGTGTGTGTGGGTGTGTGATTTGTATGTGTGAGTGTGCGTGTGTGTGTGTGTGTGGGATATTGTCGTACATATATTTATATATAATGTAATATATATATAATATATATATATATATATATATATAAATATA
>NW_028234425.1:40755376-40757583 GCF_977035675.1 Penaeus japonicus | reverse complement strand
TCTTTAGAAAGGCCATACAAAGTAACTTTGACTTTGAGAAACGATGGACTGTGACTGTACCACGAGACTGTATTCACGAACAACACAACTTACCATCCTAGTTACGATCGTAAAGCTAATAACAGTCGGATCACTAGTAAGTCAGCTGTTAGCGTCCTCATTCGCGGGATTTTTTGGGTATCGTCTCGGTGATTTTCCATGAACCGAATCATAACAAGTCAATGCTTTTACCTTAACAAGACGGAGAGAGGCAAATCCCACACTGCAACCAACTTTAATGATATCCTATCGGGGAATCTGCAAATTCCCACGTACTAGGGTCATTAGGAGGATTAATATCCAGTAGTGTGATGGGAAATCGGTATCTTGGAGGATCCTTAACATTATCATGGTGCTCTTCAAAAATGGATGGATAATATATCATATCATATTATCTATCACAAAATCCCTTTTTCACTCTCCCTTCGGCCATAATTCCCTATTCCTCTCTCTCTCTATTTCACCTGCGACCACAAAATCCCACTCCTCACGCTCCCTATTTCACCGTGCGACCACAATTCCCCAACTCCACACTCTTCCTATTTCACCCTCAGGCCATCATATCCCACTTCACGCCGTCCCTATTATACCCTCGAATCACTATTTCCCATTCCTCAATCTCCCTATTTCACCCTCAGGCCATCATATCCCACTTCATCCTCGAATCACTATTTCCCATTCCTCATTCACCCTATTTCACCCTGCCATCACTACATCCCACTCCACACGCTCCCTATTTCACCCTAAGCCCACTTGCTTCCCCTAACAATTTCGTTCGCTATTTACTGCTTGTTGCAAAGGGCAATGGCCCCATATATACCCGCGAAGTACTTGGTGTTTATTTATTTGCTTGATTTTTTCTGTGCTCTTTCTCTGGCTTAACTGTTTCTCTCTCTTTCTGCCTGTTTACTTATCTATCTTATCTCTGTCTAACTATTGGGTATGTGTGTGTGTGTTTGCATATAAATAATTAAATAATAAATAAATATATGTATAATTATTATATATATTCTATATATATATATATATATATATATATATATCGTATAAAAATATACATATATATATATATACATATATTATATATATATATACATATATATATGTGTATATATATATATGTGTGTGTTGTGTGTGTGTATCCATTTTATATGTATATAAAATAAGATATATGAAAGTATATAATCTATATATATATATATATAAAATATATATATATATATATATATAATATATATATAATATATATATATAAAAATCATATACAAAAAATACATATACAATATATCAGTGATGTGTGGTGTGTATGTATATGTATATATATATATATATATAATATAATATATATATATATATATATATATAATATATTTATATAAAACATATTATATATATATAAAATACATACACACACACACACACATACACACATGTTTACACATACATATACATAACGCAATCCAATATGTATCCTTCTTTTCCTTCGGGTATTTCCTCAGTGAGGTCGCCACATTACGTAATTTACCGCCATTGTATTCCCACAAACAATAATAGCCTTGAAATGAAGCAATGGCTGATTCTGGATGTAATTCGTCTTTCACAAAGACCTCTTGCTAAACGGGGAATATCAAGTGGGTTGTTTAAGTAAAATAGCTTATCGATAGAAACTTTGGGAAACTCTTGAAAAATTACAGGAACATTAGCAATCAGTGAGTTTTTTCTCCACTTTTACCTTGCTCTTTTCCCTGTCATTCTTTTGTTTGATGTGCAAGAAGCTGCTTATCTCGTCTCTTTCTCTCTCTTCTCGCTTCTCTTTTCTTTCCCTTCTCTTCTTTTCTCCTTCTTCTCTTCTCTTTCTTCTCTCTCTCTTCTTTCTCTTGTCTTTTCTCCTTTCTTTCACTCAGACCTTCTTTCTTTCTTTCTTCTCTTCACCTCTCCTCTCCTCTTCTTTTCTTCCACCTCTCCTCCTCTCTCAAATCATAGCCTATGCCATATCAGTATGAAGTTATGACCTTTCAGGTCATGACTAAGATGGAGCCAGACATCAAGAAAGAGGGCTGAATTAACAATATTCACTAATGTATACATGACCGAAACCAACTTCGTCGACTTCTTCGGCAGGAAGAGGATAAGAAGAAGAGAAGAAGAAGGGGGGAAGGAGAGGAAGG
>NW_028234425.1:40738542-40741042 GCF_977035675.1 Penaeus japonicus | reverse complement strand
ATCGGAACGCCAAATATCTTATCATGATATTACTGAACGAAACGTTCACTAGGACAGTCAGGAAAAGGTTTATTCATCATTTCATATTTTATAGCTTTTCAGCTTAATTTGCCTTTCTCCAGCTACTGTACCTCACTTATCGGGCCTTCATTGCATGACGCCCATTGCATGTGCATCTCACCCTAATTTCGCGTATCTATGGTACCACAATTGAATAAACCGCGAATTACGGGTTATTTTTCGCACTCCGGTGCAACGCGCCTTCGGAGATCTTGACAACCTGACGTCACAATTAATTCTCTCAAACAGAGATAGCGCGCTTATCACTTATCAGACGTTCCAGGCTTGCTAACTCCACATTTTTATTAGCTATGCACATATTAATGGTATTTCTTTCAGTTGCCCCGATCTTGGCTATTACGCCGCACCTTATTTCAGAAGGACGAGTTCGGCCACGCAATTGAAATATCCTAGCATAGTCTAATAATTCATCATATTTATCTTTGTTCTCGAGCTAAGACAGCGTTTCCCCACGGGACGAGTTCAATTTGGCGCATGATCTTACCGACCACTAGCATGGTCAATCACGGTAAATCACCATTTCCTCAACGGAACGACCTCCAGGTCAATATTATATTAATAATTTTTTTTCTTTCAGCTCTCATTAACATTTATTTTTTCCAGTCTCATCCAATCTGACTCAGGTCGTGCCTTCTAATTAATTGAAGGACTGGATTCGGTTGATATTTGGATTAATATTTTTTTTCTTTCATAAGCATATTCATGATATTTTTTTTACCCACTTTGCCTCAAATCTTGACTTCCGGTCACGCCTATTTAAGGATTAGATATGGTTGGTAATTTGGCTATTTTTTTTACATGCATCATACACATTTACATTGTTCTTTCTAATTTGCTACTGACCTTGGCTCACATGCCGTGCCTTCACTCCCCGAAGGACTAGACTCAGTTAGTAAATGGAAAAACTACATCTTAACTTATCATTTTTTCATACTCATCTATTATCACAGCAGACATATTTTGCACATAGTTCATCCCTCGATGAATCCGGTCTGCTACTGCGTAAGTATTGTCAGCAAATAACATGAATTCAGGTAAATACTTCCTATTTCTTGTTATTGCAAAATCATATGATTATGTTGCATATATGATTATTTTCCAATATGAAATACTAATTTCGCTATACCTTGCAGATAGTTCCTGCTGGTAACTACCCTATCTGTCGACTACCAGGACCATTCTATGCTGTATACGGTTCCTGATGCAGTCAACTCCTTGCATTGTTGCAACTCGGGTTCATCCTGCAACCCGGTACTCCTAATGATTTTTTCCCCAGTCTGATCTTAAACAGATACCTGACTTGCAACAGCTGATGATTCGAGCTTGGTCGCGTGTTGGTTGCATCGCACTACGAGCAATCCGCATCACCCGATGCTTATTCGCAAGTCGTATCTTTATATCTTTTTTGTACTATATTTACCATTACTAGATATACCAATTTATGAGTATATACTATAACTTAGCATAACTTCCTTGCTAATTTTTTAATCGTTTTAAGCATTATGACATAATAATATGTTAATAATTAGCAATGCACTTATTGTATACATACTTTTGATATCTGTTCAATTTATATTGCATGTTATTTTCAACTAGTTAATTCATAACTACTATTACCCATTATCTTATAACATGCATCTGCATAATTTTTGCTCCTACGCCCTTTACCCTGTCCCCTCTACAACTATCGTATGCACTAGTTACGTGTATAAAGTTTTTCAGATACGATAGTGATGGATGCAGAAGGGCATGTCAACCAGACGTGTCAATCCTGTAACCAGCGCAGCCCATCTCGAAGCCTGCACTGATTGCACAACCGTGTGATCTTGTGCAATAATCGAGACGTTGCCACGGCATTTCCTGATCTCTTCGTATATTTTCAAGAGCTCCACTGATCACGGATCTCCTGTTTTCTCTGCTAAGTATCGCTGATTTTGGCATTCTTATTTCGTTATATCTAAATTTCTTACCAAATCGGGACGATTTGGGGTAACGTGGTCGAGCGATATGAAAGTCTTATTTGTATACGAATATATATACTACTATAGGAATTTAATCTAAAACTTAAACTTCCATGTTATATGATTTTAGTGACTCCCTCTTGATAATATTTCTTCTTAGGTCCCGAGCTGCATCATCCTTGGGCATTCGGACCAGTTGACCGCGGCCTAGGTCATGCCCTCATTACCGCGTGGACCAATCACCGCCGGGTCGGGCAGCTCCCTGACCAATTAGAAGAATTGTCGCTGCCCCTCGTACTAACCCGGTATCCTCCTCAAAATAGGTCATTGATAGATTTAGACAGAATTAGTTCGACCTTCAAGTCGAGAGGTCATCCTCTCCCTTCACCTCCTCAAGGATTCCAGGTAGACAGTGTTTTAGTGCTTTAGTGACTTAGCTTAATTCATATACTGTGCAT
>NW_028234425.1:40731042-40733542 GCF_977035675.1 Penaeus japonicus | reverse complement strand
TGAAGCGAAATTTTGATTTCCACATTGTTTGTTATAGGTAAGACTAGCCCATGGTCCTCAATGAAGGCTCCTGGCACTGCGCGAAGCCTAGGGGGTAGGGCATGGCGGTCGGCAGACGCCAATGTGAAGAATGATAAGCCCAAGAGGAGTAAGGTCTGGAAGATAAAAATCAATTAGTGTTCGTCGGCCGGGGAAGAATAGCACTTGTGAGCAAGCTTTAGGACGTCGAAATGAGACCAAGATTGTTCACCTGACTGTATGCATTTAATGTAGGCCTTGTTGTTCTTTACACTAATTACTCTAAATGGACCTTCAAATCTAGGAGCAAGCTTTGACTTAATATTGAGTGGTTGGTTGACTTTTCTAAATACTAATGCTCCAACTTCAATGTCCTTGTGGCGGGCCACTTTGTGTTGAAATGACAGTATTTTATCTCTGGAACTAGTCAAATGCTTCTTTGTGATCTGAAAGATGGACTTATTTCTATTTAGGAGATATTCAGCATAATTATCATTATATGAAGGAACTTGATTTTCATCAAAGAGGTCATAGGGTAGTCTTTTATCCATTCCATATAAAAGAAAATGTGGGGTATCACCTAAGGAAGAATGGAATGTACTATTAATACAAGACTGGATTGTCAATAGTGATTCATCCCATGTGTCTGATGTCGCATCAACAAGCGATCTCATTAATGAGAGGATGGAGGAGTTGAGCCTTTCTGTAATACCATTACTTTGTGGGCGGTAAGGGAGAATGTTAACACGAGTTACATTCATGATATCACATAACTTATCCATGACTTTGTTATGAAATTCAGTCCCGTTATCAGTTGAAAAATACATGGGGGCTGAATGTCTATGACAGAAGTCGTGAAAAGCATGGGCAACAACATTTGCTGTTTTGTTGGGCACGGGGACTAGTTCACAAAAACGAGTGAAGTTATCAATGAAAACTAAAATATAACGATTTCCATTGCGAGAAGGTAGAAAACCTGACAATGTGTCGCAAGAGACCTTCTGGAAGGGAAAGTCTGGAATGTCATATTTCAATGCAGGGGCTGGGTCATTGGTATTTCCTTTGTAATAAGGGCATTGCTTACAAGACTGAACATGCTTAGCAACTTTGCTAATAAGGTGTGGGAAGAAGAAGCGTTGCTGAGCTAAGTGAATTGCCTTATACTTACCACAGTGTGCAGCTTCTTTCGACTCATGGAAAAGAGGAAGGATTCGACCTTCAAGGGATTCAGGAATAACTACAAGCTTACGAGATGCCTTAAGCTTTCTTGTCCTATATCGAGACTTGTAGCAAAGTAGACCGTTAGCATCGAGGTAAAGTTGACTTACTCGAACATGTCTGCTAGGGGGAGGTCTTTCATTCCTTTCTAAAGCTTGAATTAAGGGGCCGTACAGATTATCATTACGTTGCGCTATCCGGATCTCGTCCTCCGTGGGTGGGTCCATGGGAGGTACGGCTGGGGCAGCCAAGACCGGGGCGGGAACAGAATGAATGGAGTCAGAACGGCGACCATTAACATGTGCAGACCGGATCTCGTCCTTTGAAGGAAATTCAACGGTAGGCGCGGCAGTATTTACCAAGATCGGTGCAATGTCAGAGAATTTCACCTTGCGGGAGGCAAAGGTGGGCGAGGAGCTAGATTCAGGCAGGTTGTGAGCGTCAGAGAGAGGAGCGCGTGATAGCGCATCGGCAACGACATTTTGTTTCCCGGGTAAATAAACAATGGTGACGTCAAACTCTGCAAGAATTTCAATTGCGCGGGCGCGTCGTCCATGAGGGTCCCTACCCTTAAATATGGACGTGAGGGGGGAATGATCAGTGTGCACTTCTATCTGATATCCCAAGATTAGCTTTCGAAAATGACGGAGGGCCCATGTGATACTGAGAAGTTCACGGTCCGTCGTGTGATAGCGTTTTTCCGCTGAATTGAGGGCGCGACTTGCAAAAGCAATGGGCTGCGTTTTTCCAGAATGGCCATGTTTCTGGTGGAGTACTGCTCCGAGCCCGAGGTTTGAGGCATCAGTGGTGAGGACAAAAGGCAAACTGAAATCGGGGAAGGCTAAGAGTGGAGCCTTAATTAGTCGCGATTTAAGAGTTGTAAATGCGGCGTTTTCCTCGTCTGTCCACTGCCAAGTAGTATCCTTTTTAAGGAGATGGTTAAGCGGTGTCGCGATGGACCCGTAACCTTGAATGAACGGCCTGTAAAAACCTGAAAGGCCTAAAATTATTTCAATTCCTTCTGGTTCTTAGGTGTTGGAAAATCGACGATGGCTTTAACTTTTGAATCATTAGGTGCAATACCTTTAGATGACAAGGTATGGCCTAAGAATTCTAACTTAGACTTGAAGAACTGACACTTGTTAGGTTGAATAATTAATCCTGCAGTTGATAGCCTATTGAAAACCTGGCGCAATTTCTTCTCGTGTTCAAAGAGGGAGGGTGAGCAAATTAAAATATCATCTAAATTCACGAGGACCTGATC
>NW_028234425.1:40709487-40718442 GCF_977035675.1 Penaeus japonicus | reverse complement strand
AGTTTGTATATTCATTTTAAATCATTTTAATTTGTTTCTCATTGTGGATACTTTGGCTGAAGGAGGATACGAAATACTTTACCTTAAAACTGGAAAAAAGTATTAATCTGAATATTGTATTTGAAACGAAGAGATCAATTTCAGCTTTCCATCTGAAGAGAATTATTCAAATATTTTATCCGAATATAAAGATTAACTTGAATTCTGTATCTGGAAAAGAAAAAAAGATATTAACAATAGTATAATAATACAACTCTATCTTGATAATACTGGCAGGTTGAGCATACGTTAAAATAATTATCAAATTAAATCTATTGCACCAGTATATGTGAATGAGCGATGGGTATACTCCTGGCCTATTGATTTATAAATTATTAAAAAGAAACTTGGTCACAGAAGAAACTTATGTACTTAGCTGGAAGCTGGTTTCATTGTTTTTAAAGGTTTGGATTACTACTTACCTGTGAGTTGAAGTCGCCTCAGATGATGGCCTCTAGGATTACTATTTACCTATGGTTGAAATCTCCAGCTACATGTTGATTACTCTGAAGACTCGCACATATATGAATAATTAGTACACATCGAGTCGGTTTAAGCACGCAGTCTCTCAACTGTTTACTCACTCACACATTCGTTCAGTTATTCGTTCATACATTCACATATCTAATACACCCACCACGCCCCCTCGGTTCGCACGCTACCAAACCACTTTCATACACGCATATTATACACACATACATCCACGCCCACACTCCTGTTTTTCCCTTACACTCTCTTCACACGATTCTTACACCCCCACACACACATGACGTTCCAGACGTTTTTTATAACTGGGTGGTGGCAGCAAAGGATAGAGTGACGTGCCAAGCGGGCTAATACTATGCATATACTCATCATAACAACACACATCCTCCATATTATAACTCATTTGCATTGGAGCCATTCCACTGTCATTAAGTATATCTGCTGCAACACTTACATTTAGTGGTAGGCAGACTCTATTTGTTATTCAACGGCACTACGCCTATTCGCCACGGTTATAGGGGGGGCGTCCCGCACTACTTAACACCCTTAATTATTGCGAAATAATGCAATTACTTGCATAGCAATAGGCTCAATGATGCAATGACTTAAACAACCAGGAAATAATGCAGAATATCAGCAAAATGGCAGCGCCCTCTAGCATTTTCCCTTAATTATTGCGAAATATGCAATACCTTGCATAGCAATAGGCCCTCAATGATGGCCAAATTGACTTAAATAACAGGGGAAATAAATGCGAATATCAGCAAAATGCAGCGCCCTCTTGCATTTCCCTTAATTATTGCGAAATATGCAACGTAAAAAAAAAAAGAATAAATGATGAAAATGCCTAGAAAGTGATAGAATTACGCTACTCTGGCTAAAATCCCAGTGTTTTGCGAAAAAACACAGGAAATAATCAGCAAACTGCAGCGCCCTCTAGCATTTCCCTCTAGCATTTCCCTTAATTATTGCGAAATATGCAATACCTTGCATAACAATAGGCTCAATGATGCAAATGACTTAAATAACAGGAAATGATGCGAATATCAGCAAAATGCAGCGCCCTCTTGCATTTCCCTTAATTATTGCGAAATATGCAACGTAAAAAAAAAAAAGAATAAATGATTGTGGAAAATGCCTAGAAAGTGATAGAATTACGCTACTCTGGCTAAAATCGCAGTGTTTTGCGAAAAAAAAACACAGGAAATAATCAGCAAACTGCAGCGCCCTCTAGCATTTCCCTTAATTATTGCGAAATATGCAATACCTTGCATAGCAATAGGCTCAATGATGCAAATGACTTAAATAACAGGAAATAATGCGAATATCAGCAAAATGCAGCGCCCTCTTGCATTTCCCTTAATTATTGCGAAATATGCAACGTAAAAAAAAAAAGAATAAATGATGAAAATGCCTAGAAAGTGATAGAATTACGCTACTCTGGCTAAAATCGCAGTGTTTTGCGAAAAAACACAGGAAATAATCAGCAAACTGCAGCGCCCTCTAGCATTTCCCTTAATTATTGCGAAATATGCAATACCTTACATAGCAATAGGCTCAATGATGCAAATGACTTAATAAACAGGAAATAATGCGATATCAGCAAAATGCAGCGCCCTCTTGCATTTCCCTTAATTATTGCGAAATATGCAACGTAAAAAAAAAAATAAATGATGAAAATGCCTAGAAAGTGATAGAATTACGCTACTCTGGCTAAAATCGCAGTGTTTTGCGAAAAAAACACAGGAAATAATCAGCAAACTGCAGCGCCCTCTAGCATTTCCCTCTAGCATTTCCCTTAATTATTGCGAAATATGCAATACCTTGCATAGCAAAAAAAAAAAAAAAAAAAAAAAAAAAGAATAGGCTCAATGATGCAAATGAATTAAATAACAGGAAATAATGCGAATATCAGCAAAATGCAGCGCCCTCTTGCATTTCCCTTAATTATTGCGAAATATGCAACGTAAAAAAAAAAAAGAATAAATGATGAAAATGCCTAGAAAGTGATAGAATTACGCTACTCTGGCTAAAATCGCAGTGTTTTGCGAAAAAAACACAGGAAATAATCAGCAAACTGCAGCGCCCTCTAGCATTTCCCTTAATTATTGCGAAATATGCAATACCTTGCATAGCAATAGGCTCAATGATGCAAATGACTTAAATAACAGGAAATAATGCGAATATCAGCAAAATAGTGCCCTCTTGCATTTCCCTTAATTATTGCGAAATATGCAACGTAAAAAAAAAAAGAATAAATGATGAAAATGCCTAGAAAGTGATAGAATTACGCTACTCTGGCTAAAATCGCAGTGTTTTGCGAAAAAAAACACTATGGAGGAAATAATCAGCAAACTGCAGCGCCGCTCTAGCATTTCCCTAATTATTGCGAAATATGCAATACCTTGCATAGCAATAGGCCTCAATGATGCAAATGACTTAAATAACAGGATAATAATGCGAATATCAGCAAAAAGCAGCGCCCCCCCCCCCTCTTGCATTTCCCTTAATTATTGCGAAAATATGCGACGTAAAAAAAAAATCAAGAAAAAATTATTGGAAAATGCCTAGAAAGTGATAGAATTACATTTACTCTGGCTATAATCGCAGTGTTTTGCGAAAAAAACACAGGAAATAAATCAGCAAAACAGCAGCGCCCTCATCATGCATTTCCCTTAATTATTGCGAAATATGCAATACCTTGCATAGCAATACTCAATGATGCAAAGACTTAAATAACAGGAAAATAATGCGAATATCAGCAAAAAGCCGCGCCCATCTTGCATTTTCCCTTAATTATTGGCGAAATATGCAACGTAAAAAAAAATAAAGAATAAATATGAAAATGCCAAGAAAGTGATAAATTACACTACTCGGCTAAAATCGCAGTGTTTTTGCGAAAAAAACACAGGAAATAATACAGCAAACTGCCAGCGCCCTCTAGCATTTCCCTTAATTATTCTAAGCGAAATAATGCAATACCTTGCATAACGCAATAGGCTCAATGATGATATGTCCAAACTTGACTGAAATAACACGGAAATAATACATCGCGAATATCAGCAAACTGCAGCGCCCTCTTGCATTTCCCCTAATTATTACGAAATATGCAACGTAAAAAATAAAAAAGAATAAAAGATGAAAATGCCTAGAGAAAGTGTTTCTAAGAAATACGCTACTCTTGGCTATAAATCGCAGTTTTGCGACTAACAACACAGCGAAATAATCATCAAACTGCAGCGCCCTCAGGCATTTCCTAAGTAATCCATTGGAACGTTAACGGGTGTCATGACATACATGACGTAGGATCGACTTTGGCGCAGACGGTAGTACGGGCGTCATGACTTGCATCGGGGATTTTGGGTGTCAACTGTGGTATTTTATTTTTGCTATGAAAAAGGAATGAGTGATGTCGAGTATGGCCACTGCATAACTGCAGTCCTAATTACTATAATTACCGTCCAATATCGTGCAAGCTTAATATGTATACGTCAAAAAAACCTAGAAGGCTAATCCACATTTTTTTCTAGCACCAGCAGGTGAGAGAGCCTTGAATGGCACCCATCCACGGTCTCTAGCAATTGCACTGTCCTCTATAGAGCGATGGCACACACTAAGTTGTTGAACCCTTGTCTAAAGTACCAGGCGAGAAGGATGTGCAAGGCAGAACAGAGAAGAGGAAGGTGACTCATCCATACCCAGTGAGGTCCTAAAATGTGGCTAACCTGTGCCAATATGGATGTCTTTCATCAACTGTGGCACTGCACAGTCACAAGCACAGGTTTCAATATTCCTCTTCCCTACTCTTCTTGTTATCTTTATTGTAGGTGGTTATATGGTTTCGTCTTTCGTTTACATGACAGCACAAAAATACGAAAAAATAAAGTTGCCTTTTGTCCTCCCATAAAACAGTCAATACTTCTATCGCATTAGAGTATAAAGAAAATTAATGAGCTAATATGGATAACATACTACCCAATTTTTAGTCCAACTGCAGCACTGAAAGAGATGTCATATAGGCACATATAAGTCTCTAAACTCACTTAAACAACACACAAAAAAATATAAACAAAAACCGCTCTAGTTTTACAACGAATGACTGAAAGCGAGTGGGATGATTCAAATTATATTGCTTCAAGTGGTCTCTCTCTAAAATAAAACCTATCCTGGAGGCTGGGCAAGCAAATTTATCTCCGTCTGCAATGGGTTAATTATTGCGAAATATGCAATACCTTGCATAGCAATAGGCTCAATGATGCAAATGACTTAAATAACAGGAAATAATGCGAATATCAGCAAAATGCAGCGCCCTCTTGCATTTCCCTTAATTATTGCGAAATATGCAACGTAAACAAAAAATAAATGATGAAAATGCCTAGAAAGTCATAGATTTACTCTACTCTGGCTAAAATCGCAGTGTTTTGCGAAAAAAAACAGGAAATAATCAGCAAACTGCAGCGCCCTCTAGCATTTCCCTTAATTATTGCGAAATATGCAATACCTTGCATAGCAATAGGCTCAATGATGCAAATGACTTAAATAACAGGAAATAATGCGAATATCAGCAAAATGCAGCCCCTCTTGCATTTCCCTTAATTATTGCGAAATATGTAACGAAAAATAAAAAGAATAAATCATGAAAATGCCTATAAAGTGATAGAATTACGCTACTCTGGCTAAAATCGCAGTGTTTTCCGAAAAAAACACAGGAAATAATCAGCAAACTGCAGCGCCCTCTAGCATTTCCCTTAATTATTGCGAAATATGCAATACCTTGCATAGCAATAGGCTCAATGATGCAAATGACTTAAATAACAGGAAATAATGCGAATATCAGTAAAATGGAGCGCCCTCTTGCATTTCCCTTAATTATTGCGAAATATGCAACGTAAAAAAAAAATAATAATAAATGATGAAAATGCCTAGAAAGTGATAGAATTACGCTACTTTTGCTAAAATCGCAGTGTTTTCCGAAAAAACACTGGAAATAATCAGCAAACTGCAGCGCCCTCTAGCATTTCCCTTAATTATTGCGAAATATGCAATACCTTGCATAGCAATAGGCTCAATGATGCAAATGCAGCGCCCTCTTGCATTTCCCTTAATTATTGCAAAATATGCAACGTAAAAAAAAAAGAATAAATGATGAAAATGCCAAGAAAGTGATAGAATTACGCTACTCTGGCTAAAATCGCAGTGTTTTGCGAAAAAACACAGGAAATAATCAGCAAACTGCAGCGCCCTCTAGCATTTCCCTTAATTATTGCGAAATATGCAATGCCTTGCATAGCAATAGGCTCAATGATGCAAATCACTTAAATAATAGCGAAATAATGCGAATATCAGCAAAATCCAGCGCCCTCTTGCATTTCCCTTAATTATTGCGAAATATGCAACGTAAAAAAAAAATGAATATAAATGATGAAAATGCCCCCCTGTAGAAAGTGATAGCATTACGCCTTACGTCTGGCTAAAATTCGCAGTGTTTCGCCCCCCGAAAAAATAACAACAGGAAATAATCAGCAAACTGCAGCGCCCTCTAGCATTTCCCTTAATTATTTGCGAAATATGCAATACCTTTGCATAGCAATAGGCTCAATGATTGCAAATGACTTTAAAAATCAGGAAATAATGCGAATATCAGCAAAATGCAAGAGTGCGCCCTCTTGCATTTCCCTTAATTATTGCGAAATATTGCAACGTAAAAAAAACCAGAATAAATGATGAAAATGCCTAGAAAGTGATCGAATACGCCTACTCTGGCAAAAAATCACGCAGTGTTTTGCGACACAAAAAGAAAACACAGGAAATAATCAGCAAACTGCAGCAAAACTGCACGCGGCCCTCTAGCATTTCCCTTAATTATTGCAAAATATGCAACATACCTTTTGCATAGCAATAAGGCACCACTGATGCCAAATGACTTTAAATAACACGGAAATAATGCGACTATCAGCAAAATGCAGCGTCCGCGCCTTCTCTCTTTTTTCTTTGCATCTTTCACCCTTACATTATTGCGAAATATGCAACGTAAAAAACAAGAATAAATGCATGAAAAATTTGCCTAGGAAAGGAGACAAACTTACGCTATCTGGCTAAAATCGGGCAGTGTTTTGCCGAAAAAAACAACAGGAAATAATCAGCCAAACTGCAGCGCCTCTGCAGCATTTTCCCTGTAATTATAAGCCGAAATTATGCAATACCTTGCCATAGCAATAAGCTCATGATGCAAATGACTTAAATAACAGGAAACTAATGCGGAATATCAGCCAAAAATGCACAGCGAAAGCGCGCCCTCCTCTTTGAAATTCCCCTTAATTATTGCAAATATGCAACGTAAAAAAAAAAAGAATAAATATATGAAAATGCCTAGAAAGTGATAGAATTACGCTACTCTGGACTCGTGCTAAAATACTGCAAGAGTGTTTAGCGAAAAAAACATCAGGAAATAAACAGCAAACTGCGCGCATGCCTAGCATCTCCCTTAATTCAATGCCGAAATATGCAATACCTTGCATAGCAATAGGCTCAGTGATGCAAATGACATAAATAACAGGCAAATCAATGCGAATATAATCAGCAAAAATGCCAGCGCTCCCACCTCCTGTTTGCCATATCCCTTAATTAATGCGAAATATAGCAACTTAACAAAAAAAAAAGAGAATAAATGATGAAGAAGTAGCCTAGAAAGTGACTAGAATACACGCTACACTGGCTAAAAATACCTCGCAGTGTTTTGTGAACAAAAAACACAGGAAATAATCAAGCAAACTGCACGAAATATGAAGTAAAAAAAAAGAAAAAAAAGAAGAAACTGCTAGTACGTGTAGAAATACCGACACTTGGTACAATCGCAGAGTAATTGGAAAAACACAGGGAAATACTCAGCCCCAAAAGCCCAGGCCTGCTCAGAGATGCAACAGCCATAGATACACAGGCCCAAATGCGAAGCCCCGCCCTCTTGCATTTCCCTTAAATTATTGGCGAAATAATGCAACGTAAAAAAAAAATGCAAAAAATGATTGCCAAATGCCTAGAAAGGTGATAAGGAATTACGCTACTACTCTGGCTAAAAATCTGCAGTGTTTTTGGCGGAAAAAACACGAGGAAATAAAGTCAGGGTGGGAGCAGGCCACAACTGGGAGGCGAGGGAAACAGCAAAGCGGGCGCTGGCAGAGCGCCCTCAAGGATCTTCCCAAAATTATTTGCGAAATCTAGCAATACCTTGCATAGCAATAGGCTCAGTGATGCAAAATGAGCTTAGAATAACAGGAAATAATGCTAATATCAGCCAGAAATGCACCGAGCCCTGCGTTAGCTTTTACGCCTTAATACAATTGCGAAATATATGCAAAGACTAAAAAAAAAATAATAAAATGATGAAAATAGCCTAGAAAGTGTATAGGAATTACGGCTACTCTGGCTAAAATCGGCAGTGTTTTGGCGACAAAAACACAGGAAATAATCAAGCAAAACTGAACTAGCCAGCGCCCTCTAGCATTTCCCTTCAATATTGCCGGAAAATATGCAATACATTGGGCAGTTGCAGAGAGTAGGCTCCAATGATGCAAAAGGACTTAAATAACGGAGTGGGAAATAATGCGATATATCAGCAAAAAGTGCCAGCGCCCTCATTGCATTTTCCCCTAAATTATTGCGAAATATGGCGGAAACGTAAAAAAAAAAGAAAACCATGATGAACATGCAAGAAAGTGATAGAATTACGTACTTGGTGACATCGCAGTGTTTTGCGAAAAAACAGGAAATAATCAGCAACCTGTAGCTCCTCTAGCATATCCCCTTAATTATTGCGAAATATGCAAAACCCTTGGCATAGCAATAGGCACAGTGATGCAAATGAATTAAAAAAACAGGAAATATGCGAATATCAGCAAAATTGATCGCCCTTTTGCATTTCCTTAATTATGAGAACCTATGTAACGTACAAAAGAAAGAAAAGAATAAATGATGAACATGCTAGACAGAGATAGAAACTTACGCTACTCAGGCTAAAATAGCAGAGAATAGCGAAAAAAACACAGGGAAAAAATAGAAACTCAGCGCCCTCTAGCAATTCCTAAAATATGCGAATATGCAATACCCAAGCAAAAGCAAAAGTCACAAGATGCAAAAGCCTTAAATAACAGGAACAAAGCGTAAAGCAGCCAATTTTTTTTTTATGCCAGGCCCCTCTGCAATATCCCTTAATTAATGCCCGCACTATGAAGTAAAAAAAACCAGAGAAAAAATGATGAAACATGCTAGAAGAGATAGACGACGCTCTAGGCATAAAATCATAGTGTTTCTGCCCCCGAAAAAAAACAGGACATAATCAGCCAACACAGCCAGTGCCTCTAGCTTTCCTATAATATATTGCGGAAATATGCAATAATTGCATAGCAATGGCTCCACTGATGCCAAAGACTTAAA
>NW_028234425.1:40708334-40709387 GCF_977035675.1 Penaeus japonicus | reverse complement strand
ATATATATATATATATGTATATATATGTATATACATGTATATTATACATATATATATACATATATATATATATATATATATATACATATGTATATATATATATATATATATATATATATATATATATATATATATATATATTTTGGTATATATATTTATGTATATATAGAGAATAGATAGATAGGATTGAGAGTACAGAAATAGAATATATTTGGTGTGGCAAATATACATATACGTAGATATATATGTATAATATGGTAGATATATATATATAAATATTATACATTAATTATATATATAATATATATATTTATATATATATAGATATATATATTTTTAAAATATAATAGATATATATATAAGTACAAAGAAGTATCAGAAATCAGACTAAAACAGCTTAACAACTGTTTGAATTACCTAAGCAGAAACTTTTGCCAACAAGTCTGAAACGCGGGTCGACAAAACAGAAAAGAAAATACAAAGAGATGAAAGGCAGAACATCGTTGGCCTCAATCTTCAGAGAAAAAATGCTTTGGTAAAAGAAAAGAAAGAGAGAGAACAGACAGAGAGAAAAAAAAAAACTTAATATTTTACTGTGAATCAATTATACCCCGAGTTAATAGAGTCCAGAAAAAGAGCTAGATTTGGATAGTAACTACAGCGAAGACTAGATACTGCAGTCCGGGAAAAGGTTTTGGTTAGTATATATATATATGTATAATATATATGTAATATAAATATATATATACTATAGTATATATATATATATATAACCATTATATATAAATATATATATATATTATATATTATATAAATAGTATATAAGTAAGAGGTATATTATATATAAAAATAGTATTACTGTATACACACATACACACACACACACACACACACACACACACACACACCACACAACACACACACAACACATATATTATATATATATTATATATATAATAATTATATATAATCAATATATATATATAATATCATATATATATAATATATATAGTATAAACATATAAAATATATATATATATATAATATAGATAT
>NW_028234425.1:40688598-40691098 GCF_977035675.1 Penaeus japonicus | reverse complement strand
CCTAAAGATGAATAACTTAGCCATACAATGTAGGACCCTGAGAACAGAATCTGATCTTCTGACACGCCTTGAGGAGCTTTCATTTATAAATGGGATATGTAAGACTTTCGAAGTTTGGGGACTAGGCCGAAGAGAAAACGCTAATGATGGGCACTTATTAAAAAAATGGCGAGGTAAAAACCCCTTGGGTAGCAAACAAGAAAACAGTAGTAGGTTTCTTAGTTCACAATAGGGCGACTTGAAAAAAATGTTGGGGAATTTTATAGTGTGAGCGAAAGAGTGGTTCGTAATTACTGAAACTAAACAACGAATATAGCCTAAAAATTATCCAAGTGTACGCCCTACCAGCAGTCATAGTGATGAGGGGATAAGAGCTTCTATGAAGATTGCATAAACAGCTAAACCCATAGAGTAAAAACCATTTAACCGTAATTATGGGGGATTTATGCCAAGATAGGAATAAGGGAAAGGAGAAATATCGGTTGGGAAACATGGAATAGCACCAGAAATGAGAGAGGGCAAAGGTTGATAGAATTCGCCGAAGAAATGGAGGAAATGGACATGGAAAAACACCATCCGGCATTAAAAACGAAATTGACTTCATAATCACCAATAGGCGTGACATCGTACAAGACGTAACCGTTATCAATATTAAATGTCGGTAGCGATCATAGACTGGTCCCGGAGTAGAGTTAGTTACAGCTAAGAAGGGAACAAGCAAGCCATACAGAAGCTCTCGTAACTAACCAATATCAAGAACAGGGCGACGGAAATTTAGTATCAAAATCCAAACAAAACTCAGCTCTTGAAGAAGATCTTGACATGACCAAATGAAAGACCAATTCAGTGGGTATTATTAAAGGAAGCTTCACTTGAAATAGGGGTTTAAAAACGAAAAAAAAGGTTCTCATATACACATATAAGCTCTTTCGATAGAGACGAAAGAGCTTATGAAACAGCGTAGGGAAAGAAAATAACATCAATCAGAGACAAGAAGAATCAACAGAGCTACAAAAACGATAGAAACAAGAAGAAGAAAGAGGATGACGCAAATTTAACATACAAAAATAAACGAAGCTCTGCTTGCCGGCACCAGCCTTAGGCAACAAAGAGGAGGCTCGAATAGGCAAAAACCAATGTCATGCAGTAAAGAAACCCAAGGGAAAGGCGACAGACAATAAAAAGGAAATTAGCAAAGTAATAGAAAGACTCTATCGCAACCTATACCACACAAACGACTAACCACATACAGAGACAAACACAACAATTGGAGATTGTTCCAAAACAACATGGTAGATGAAAGTAAATAATGCACTAAAAAGCATGAAAAGGGGAAAAACCCCAGGTGAAGACGGCAGTAGTGTGGCTCTTATTTCATGTTGCAGGAAGGATATTGGCAGTAAAGCAGTCCCTAGACGTCGGTAAATGCCGAAGGCCGGATAAACGCAATAATAATTCTAATACACAAAAAGGGAGTCCACAAAAGATTGAAGAATTACACGACCTAATAAGCCTCCTCTCAGTTAATCTATAAACTGTCCACAAAAATTAATTTCACAGCCCGTATCACCGATACATTAGATTCAAAACAACCCAGGGAACAGGCTGGGTTTCCGCGTGGTTCTCAACTACAAGACCATAATATCCACACACTAGCTCAATAATGAGAAAAAAAAGAATATAGGAAGCCCCTGAGTGTGGCATTTGTAGATTAATTGAAAAGGCATACGACTCGGTACAGACATCTGCAGTACTGGATGCAATCCGTAAACTAGGAGTAGAGGATATATACTGCAGATTATTAGAGGATATATATAGAGATGGTACAGCGACCATCAAAATCCACGCAGAAACAAATAAAATACCAATAAACAAGGGTTGTTTAGGGAAGGGCGACACCATCTCACCTGTAAGCTGTTACAGCCTGCTTGGAGGAAGTATTCAAGAGTTTAGATTGGAAAGAGAGAGGGATGAAAATAGGGAAGGAGCACTTAAGCAATCTAAGATTAGCAGATGGACATTTCTTTCCAGTGAGTCGCCAGATGAACTACAACAAATTAATAAGGCGATTTAAATAAGGAAAGTCTGAAAGATTGCCTTAAATGAACATGAAAAAGACTAAAGCCATGTCCAAAAGTCGAACCCCAGTTAAGCAAAAACAAATACTGGCGAGGACTATAAGCAGTGAACGAGTATTATCTAGGGCAACACATTCAGTCGAGTACATCCTTGCGAAGCCGAGATAAAACGGCGAATCAACTAGTTGGAGTGGCCTTCGCAAACATAAGTAATATATACGAAGTTCGCCTACCACTATTTTGACCAATTCGTCTCGTCCCGTCATGACAATGATCAGAGACATGGACTACGACCAAGGCACTCGAGAGAAATTAGTAAGAGCCCCAAAGGGAATTGAAAGGCTTATGCGAAGAGTTAGCTTAAGAGACAAGAAAATGGCCAATGGATCAGGCGCAAACAAAGTAGAGGATATACTCAAGAC
>NW_028234425.1:40647657-40688498 GCF_977035675.1 Penaeus japonicus | reverse complement strand
TTAGAGCCATTCTGACAATGAAACGGATTAAAGTTAGATGCGCTGATTTTCGTTATATTAAAGGATAAAGTAATTGCGAGATAAAAGGTGCAAGAAAAAAAATGCAATAAATATGATCCTGAAAAAAAAATGCTTAAAATGCACATTAAAATACAATATTGAAATATATATTAGATGTTAGACATTAGAATAAAGGAATTGAAAAAAAGCAATTGCGAGAAAAAAGGTGCAAGAAAAAAAATGAAAAGATCGGAAGATGAAAAAAAATGCTTAAAATGCATATTAAAAAATATATTATATATTAAATATTAGAATTAAAGAATTGAAAAAAAAGAAAAAAAAAATACTTAAAATGCATATAGATAGATATTAGAAAAAAAGGAATTGAAAAAAAAAATGCAAGAAAGAAGGTGCCATAAAAAAAAAATTGCTTAAAATGCATATTAAAATACATATTAAAATATATAAAGGAATTGAAAAAAAAACAATTGCAAGAAAAAAGATGCAAGAAAAAAAAATACGATCCTGAAAAAAATAAAATAAAATACACGTTAGAGCCATTCTGATAATGAAACGGATTACAGTTAAACGCGATGATTTTCGTTATATGAAAGGAAAAAGGAATTGCGAGAAAAAAGGTACAAGAAAAAAAAATGCAATATATACGATCTTGAAAAAAAATGCTTAAAATATATACGATCCTGAGAAGAAAAAAAAATGCTTAAAAGGCATATTAAAAATACATATTAAAATATATATTATATATTAGATATTAGAATAATGGAAGTGAAAAAAAAGCAATTCCGAGAAAAAAGGTGCAAGAAAAAAAATGCAAGTAATATATACGATCCTGAAAAAAAATACACGATAGAGCCGTTCTGAAAATGAAATGGATTACAGTTAAATGCGCTAATTTTCGTTATATTAAAGGAAAAAGGAATTGCGAGAAAAAAAAGTGCAAGAAAAAAAATACAATATATACATTCCTGAAAAAAATTGCTTAAAAGGCATATTAAAATACATATCAAAATATATATTAGATATTAGATATTAGAATTAAGGAATTGAAAAAATACAATTACGAGAAAAAAGGTGCAAGAAAAAATATGCAGGTAATATATGCGATCCTGAAAAAAAAATGCACGTTAGAGCCATTCTGATAATGAAATGGATTACAGTTAAATGCGCTGATTTTCGTTATATTAAAGGAAAAAGGAATTGCGAGAAGAAAAGGTACAAGAAAAAAAAAGTAATATACACGATCCTGAAAAAAAATGCTTAAAATACATATTGAAATGCATATTAAAATATATATTATATATTAGATATTAGAATAAAGGAATTGGAAAAAAAAACAATTGCGAGAAAAAAGATGCAAAAGAAAAAATATGTAAATAATATATACGATCCTGAAAAAAATGCTTGAAATGATTATTAAAAATACATATTAAAATATATATATATTAGATATTAGAATAGAAAATTGAAAGAAAAGCAATTGCGAGAAAAAAGGTGCACGAAAAAAAAATCTATTTGATATATTCGATCCTGAAAAAGAGATATATAAAATAGAATACACGTTAGAGCCATTCTGATAATGAAACGGATTATAGTTTAATGCGCTGATTTTTGTTATATTAAAGGAAAACGCAATTGCGAGAAAAAAGGTGCAAGAAAAAAAATGCAATATATATGATCCTGAAAAAAAAAAATCCTTACAATGCACATTAAAATACATATTGAAATATATATTAGATGTTAGAAATTAGAATAAAGGAATTGAAAAAAAGCAATTGCGAAAAAAAAGGTGCAAGAAAAAAAATGCAACATATATGATCCTGAAAAAAAAATGCTTAAAATGCATATTAAAAAATATGTTATATATTAAATATTAGAATAAAGAAATTGAAAAAAAAGAAAAGAAAAAAAAATACTTAAAATGCATAAAGATAGATATTAGAATAAAGGAATTAAAAAAAAAAATTGCAAGAAAAAAGGTGCCATAAAAAAATTGCTTAAAATGCATATTAAAATACATATTAAAATATATAAAGGAATTGAAAAAAAACAATTGCAAGAAAAAAGGTGCAAGAAAAAAAAATACGATCCTGAAAAAAATGAAATAAAATACACGTTAGAGCCATTCTGATAATGAAACAGATTACAGTTAAACGCGGTGATTTTCGTTATATGAAAGGAAAAAGGACTTGCGAGAAAAAAGGTACAAGAAAAAAAAATGCAATATATACGATCCTGAAAAAAAAATGCTTAAAATATATACGATCCTGGAAAAAATGCTTAAAATACATATTGAAATGCATATTAAAATATATATTATATATTAGATATTAGAATAAAGGAATTGGAAAAAAAAACAATTGCTGAGAAAAAAGATGCAAGAAAAAATATGTAAATAATATATACGATCCTGAAAAAAATGCTTAAAATGATTAATAAAAATACATATTAAAATATATATATATTAGATATTAGAATAGAAAATTGAAAGAAAAGCAATTGCGAGAAAAAAGGTGAACGAAAAAAAAAATCTATTTGATATATACGATCCTGAAAAAGAGATATATAAAATAGAATACACGTTAGAGCCATTCTGATAATGAAACGGATTACAGTTAAATGCGCTGATTTTCGTTATATTAAAGGAAAACGCAATTGCGAGAAAAAAGGTGCAAGAAAAAAATGCAAGTAATATATACGATCCTGAAAAAAAAATACACGATAGAGCCGTTCTGAAAATGAAATGGATTACAGTTAAATGCGCTGATTTTCGTTATATTAAAGGAAAAAGGAATTGCGAGAAAAAAAAGTGCAAGAAAAAAAATACAATATATACAATCCTGAAAAAATTGCTTAAAAGGCATATTAAAATACATATCAAAATATATATTAGATATTAGATATTTGAATTAAGGAATTAAAAAAATACAATTACGAGAAAAAAGGTGCAAGACAAAATATGCAGGTAATATATACGATCCTGAAAAAAAATGCACGTTAGAGCCATTCTGATAATGAAATGGATTACAGTTAAATGTGCTGATTTTCGTTATATTAAAGGAAAAAGGAATTGCGAAAAGAAAAGGTGCAAGAAAAAAAAAGTAATATACACGATCCTGAAAAAAATGCTTAAAATACATATTGAAATGCACATTAAAATATATAAAATAGAATACACGTTAGAGCCATTCTGATAATGAAACGGATTACAGTTAAATGCGCTGATTTTCGTTATATTAAAGGAAAACGCAATTGCGAGAAAAAAGGTGCAAGAAAAAAAATGCAATATATATGATCCTGAAAAAAAATGCTTAAAATGCACATTAAAATACATATTGAAATATATATTAGATGTTAGACATTAGAATAAAGGAATTGAAAAAAAGCAATTGCGAGAAAAAAGGTGCAAGAAAATAAATGCAACATATATGATCCTGAAAAAAAAAAAATGCTTAAAATGCATATTAAAAAATATATTATATATCAAATATAAGAATAAAGAAATTGAAAAAAAAGAAAAGAAAAAAAAAATACTTAAAATGCATATAGATAGATATTAGAATAAAGGAATTGAAAAAAAAAATTGCAAGAAAGAAGGTGCCATAAAAAAAATTGCTTAAAATGCATATTAAAATACATATTAAAATATATAAAGGAATTGAAAAAAAAACAATTGCAAGAAAAAAGGTGCAAGAAAAAAAAAATACGATCCTGAAAAAAATAAAATAAAATACACGTTAGAGCCATTCTGATAATGAAACGGATTACAGTTAAACGCGATGATTTTCGTTATATGAAAGGAAAAAGGAATTGCGAGAAAAAAGGTACAAGAAAAAAAAATGCAATATATACGATCCTGAAAAAAAAATGCTTAAAATATATACGATCCTGAGAAGAAAAAAAAATATGCTTAAAAGACATATTAAAAATACATATTAAAATATATATTATATATTAGATATTAGAATAATGGAATTGAAAAAAAAGCAATTCCGAGAAAAAAGGTGCAAGAAAAAAAATGCAAGTAATATATACGATCCTGAAAAAAAATACACGATAGAGCCGTTCTGAAAATGAAATGGATTACAGTTAAATGCGCTGATTTTCGTTATATTAAAGGAAAAAGGAATTGCGAGAAAAAAAAGTGCAAGAAAAAAAATACAATATATACAATCCTGAAAAAATTGCTTAAAAGGCATATTAAAATACATATCAAAATATATATTAGATATTAGATATTAGAATTAAGGAATTGAAAAAATACAATTACGAGAAAAAAGGTGCAAGAAAAAATATGCAGGTAATATATACGATCCTGAAAAAAAAATGCACGTTAGAGCCATTCTGATAATGAAATGGATTACAGTTAAATGCGAGAAGAAAAGGTGCAAGAAAAAAAAAATATACACGATCCTGAAAAAAATGCTTAAAATACATATTGAAATGCATATTAAAATATATATTATATATTAGATATTAAAATAAAGGAATTGAAAAAAAAAACAATTGCGAGAAAAAAGATGCAAAAGAAAAAATATGTAAATAATATATACGATCCTGAAAAAAATGCTTGAAATGATTATTAAAAATACATATTAAAATATATATATATTAGATATTAGAATAGAAAATTTAAAGAAAAGCAATTGCGAGAAAAAAGGTGCACGAAAAAAAAATCTATTTGATATATACGATCCTGAAAAAAAAAATGCACGTTAGAGCCATTCTGATAATGAAATGGATTACAGTTAAATGCGCTGATTTTCGTTATATTAAAGGAAAAAGGAATTGCGAGAAGAAAAGATGCAAGAAAAAAAAGTAATATACACTGTCGCGGTCGACGGCGCCGTCCATGCGCAATCGCCCTCGATTACGTTACATAAAGGTGCGCCCTGCCTCAATTAAGATTGAAATTGAACGCCATGACTTTGCAGGAACGTATCTTGAGGGAGGAAGCAATATTGAAACACCAGTGACCCCTGGCAACCCCTTTGGCGACATCGAGTGACGTTAGATACGACTCTGGCGCCGCTTCATCATCTCGCTGCTTCCGGGTCGACGTAGCAGCATGACAAGTGGATGCCTTATCAACCTGGAACGATATCAGGCCATTCCAGCATCCCCTGGCCTGAAAAGATGAATATAAACATTAGTTGCAGTTGCCAGATGCCACCAGAATCATTCGCTGCACTTCTATCTGCTCTTCTACGACGTAAATCGCGTTGTCGCGCCGCATCGTCATCTTTTAAATGTTTATCAATGTTTTTAGGATGTAAGGAGTTTTCATTTCAAATGCTAGGATATATATTTGTGTTGATGACACTGCAATACGTAATCTTTTGTACACAGAACATTCGAGCTTTTATTGCATAAAGAAGGTCGGGAGGTTGTTTCTTAAGCAGCAGCATCTTTAGACGTTTAATCGGTTTTGCATTTTTACTTATTTTTTCAGTTTTAAGAGCTTTCACGCCTTTTTAGCGTATTTTATTCCCGACATTCTTTTGTTTACATTCGGGTTTGTTTTTATTTTCGTTAATTCTTTTACCTCTGCGTTTTAAGAGTCATTTTTATTTTTCACTAATTCCATTTTAAGAACAGTATTTCATTTTTTGTTATTTTACGTGTTTATTTACCTTTACGTAGTATTTTAAGATAACTCGAAAGCTCTGTATATAAGAGCTGCCACGTGGGCTTCCAGCGGAGCCCGCTTCCAGCCTTTGTTCAACACGCTTGTCTTGTCAGAAAGCTCTGTTCTCTCTCCGAGTACCCTGGCTGATTTTTTCCATCTCGTCCAGCAATCAGATAAGTTATTGGTCGTGTACAGTTGTGAAATTCAGGTCGAGAGTGGTGATTATTGCATCAAAATTAACGCCAGGTATAACATAGACAAAGTGCTTTTTTTTTTACTTTATTCGTGACTAAATTCTGCAGAAAACTATATATTGTGGTGTCATCTATGTGACTGCGTCAATTCGCCATATTTCATTTATATCAGTCAAGCTCATAATTCGTTTCTTTTAATTGTTTATAACTGCTTGCCCCTATACGCAGTTATTTTAGTACAATTATTAAGTTAATCTATATTCAGTCTTTAGGATATTGCCTAGTATCATTCCGGTATTTCCGCCTCCACATCCATTTTAGATTAATTTTATTGGGGCGACATCAACCCCGATTTCTAAGTTGATTCGTTTCGCTATTTATCTATTTTTATTGTGTTAGTTAAGGTCCCATTTGCTACTGTTTGTATACCAGTGGATATTTCTATGCATATATATGTCACATCTTGAACGGTGTCTAAGAGTGAACGTCTGTGGAGCAAAGGCCAACAACTATAAAGTTCATTTATTTTTACATGTATGTCAATTATTCTGTTATTTAATGATTACGGTATTTCTGCACATAATAAACGAAATTACCTGTGAAGTGTTTCTGAATCATATGTTTTAAATACCGAGTGAATGATTATTATTTTAAAGTTTGTATATTCATTTTAAATCATTTTAATTTGTTTCTCATTGTGGATACTTTGGCTGAAGGAGGATACGAAATACTTTACCTTAAAACTGAAAAAAAGTATTAATCTGAATATTGTATTTGAAACGAAGAGATCAATTTCAGCTCTCCATCTGAAGAGAATTATTCAAATATTTTATCCGAATATAAAGATTAACTTGAATTCTGTATCTGGAAAAGAAAAAAGATATTAACAATAGTATAATAATACAACTCTATCTTGATAATACTGGCAGGTTGAGCATACGTTAAAATAATTATTAAATTAAATCTATTGCACCAGTATATGTGAATGAGCGATGGGTATACTCCTGGCCTATTGATTTATAAATTATTAAAAAGAAACTTGGTCACAGAAGAAACTTATGTACTTAGCTGGAAGCTGGTTTCATTGTTTTTTAAAGGTTTGGATTACTACTTACCTGAGAGTTGAAGTCGCCTCAGATGATGGACTCTAGGATTACTATTTACCTATGGTTGAAATCTCCAGCTACATGTTGATTACTCTGAAGACTCGCACATATATGAATAATTAGTACACATCGAGTCGGTTTAAGCACGCAGTCTCTCAACTGTTTACTCACTAACACATTCGTTCAGTTATTCGTTCATACATTCACACATCTCATACACCCACCACGCCCCCTCGGTTCGCACGCTACCAAACCACTTTCATACACGCATATTATACACACATACATCCACGCCCACACTCCTGTTTTTCCCTTACACTCTCTTGCACACGATTCTTACACCCCCACACACACATGACGTTCCCAGACGTATAACTGGGTGGTGGCAGCAAAGGAAGAGTGACGTGCCAAGCGGGCTAATTCTATGCATATACTCATCATCACACATCTCCATATTATACTCATTTGGCATTGAGCCATTGCACTGTCATTAAGTATATCTGCACACTACATTTAGTGGTAGGCAGGACGTCTATTTGGTATTCAACGGTACTACGCCTATTCGCCACGGGTATAGGGCGTCCCGCACTACTACACCTGTTTATTTGGTGTCCAGCGGTGGGATGCGATCTAGTGGTTACCTCCTAATTCATTCAATTAATTAGGGTCGAGAGACGTGTGTTGTCAGTAGTTGTAGTTAAAACCGATCGCGAATCTTTAAATTCATATTCATAACTTGAAAATGGGTAAGCGGACCAGGAACAGGCAAACAGACACAGATGAACATTTGGATTCGTCAGGTAGCAATCCGACTGAACCGCTTACAGGGAATAGTACTTTGATAGATGGAGAACAAAGGGGTACTATTGGGTTAACCATGTATGAGGAATTGTCACAGAAGTACGAGGCCCTCCAGACGCAATTTCTCGCTGTCCAAGAGCAGTGTACGACTTTGTCTAGGCTAATTAATGTAGGTGCTAGCACAAGTTCAGATCACAATATTCGTCCTGCCTCTAATCCATCTGATGCTTTATCAAGGTCAGAGCTTGTAACCATTCGTGAGCCAATTCCTCATTTTAAAGCCGAGATTCCAGCCTCGCAACCACTCCGTAGAAACCAAGAATTAGAAACCTGGTTGCGTCATGTAGAAAATGCTCATCCATATGCACCAGATACTGTGTTGATTCGAGCGGCACGCACTAGTTGTCGTGGGGCAGCGGATGCTATTGTTAATTCAGCCATCTTTGATAACATTTCTTCCTGGGTAGAATTCAAAGAAGCTTTAAGGCTAAGGTTGCGTGGAACGTGTTCCTCAACAGATTTCCTTAAGCATTTAAATAGTTATACTCTTGGTGCTCTGACTCCCCGAGATTTCTTCTTGTCCATTGAAACGGTTGTATGCCAAGGGATTAGGGATTATTCCTCAGAATTAGGCCCCCCAGATGTTCTAATGAGGCGTACATTTCTCGAAGGTTTACCCACATGGCTCCGTGAAAAGCTTATACTCACGGAAGACAAGCCCTTGTATACACTAGTAGAAGCAGCCCAAAAACTCTGGCATTTTCGATGCAATGCTGGAAAAGTTGAGCAACCCCCTGTCACCTTTGATATGGCAGGTGCTCGTCCTTCTTCCTCTTCAAGGGAGAAAACTACTTCGGTTGCCAGGGAGAGAGCTTTTCATTTTCAGGGTAATAGAATTTTACCTACCCCTAAGCAACAAGCTGTATCTCCTTCTCAGTATTGTAATTTTCATAGGATCGACACTCATGATACTCGTGATTGTCGGGCAGCCCAACGAGCTACTGTACGTTGCATAAGATGCAACAGACAAGGTCATTTAGCTTCAAATTGTTTTTTTCGAGGCGATCGAGTGCCGCAGCAAGTCAACAACCGCTCAAACATCGGTGCGAACACAACCGATCACCCACAGAGATCCTAAGCCAGTAAGTGACTCTGCTCCCATCTCAGATAAGGTCAAAACTGGACGACCTTTGGTGGAGCTTCAAGTTAATAAAACCAAAACGGTATGTTTCATTGATAGTGGTAGTGAAGTCACTCTAATCAGAAAGTCTTTTCTAAAACAATTTCCTAATTTCAGCTCGCAACCGTCAGAGAGACCGCTGCGAGGTGCTGCAGGTACCATTTTTCAAACAAGGGAGGTAACGATCCTAACTTTCCAAATCTCAGATCGGGTAAGGTGCCGTCACCAGGTTTATGTTGTGGATGATGATGTTAACTTCCCGGGAGACATGTTAATTGGCATAGACTTTATCCGCCGGTTCAATTTTCGGCTCATTTTTAATCACTCACCTGCTCACAGCTATGTTCTCTTTAACAGGGTTAAGCTACCGGTTTACTACACCGACACTGCTTCCCTAGGCCTGGTATCCCTGCCTCGCTACCGCCTGCCTATTACGTGCCGTCGAAGTGACGCCGCATCCGAGGCCTTGGCAGCAGAATGCGCTCATACGATCACATGTCCTCCGAAGGCCGGTCGTTTCATCCCTTGCGATGTCACAGATGCTTCCGTAGCTCTGGCAGAAATCGTGGGAAGGACAGCGCAGGTATTAATACCACACAGTGTTGTGCACATAGCTGATGGACGTTGCCATGTCTGGGTGGTCAATGATCATGGGACGCCAGTTGTTCTTGAGCAAGGTTTCAGGTTGGCCAATTTGTCTCCGGTAACAGAAGTTTTCACTTCTCATACCCGTGCGCACCCCTCGACAGATCGAAATGACAATTTAGGTACCAAACAGATTCACCCTGAGTGCGTGGTGCAGGAGGTAAGCAATCCTTCCAATGTTGACTTTACTGATTTTGAAGATGATTTTGATTACTCTTTTGGCTTAGGTGATTTTGGCTATTCTTCAAATGACTTTGACGTTTTCCCACAGTGCTCGTTTGAAGTGTCTACTATTGGTAAGGATGGTGACCCAATGATGGAGATTCCACGAGCTGAATTAGACCATCTTTCGTCCATTAGACGAGGTGAGATCTTGCACTTATTGGAGAAATACTCTGCACTTTTTGATGCTGACGCTCCGATGGGAGTCTTACCTCATCTACAGCATCATATACATACTACCACAGATGTTCCCATTAGAACTAAGCAGTGGAGATTGCCTGAAAGCACTCGAGCTCACATACGGTCAGAGTGCGACCAAATGTTAAAAGACGGCATTATTGAGCATTCCTCCTCTCCTTGGCTTTCACCCGTTGTTTTAGTTCGTAAGAAAGATGGTTCAACCAGATTCTGTGTTGATTATCGACATCTGAATAAAATCACTACTAATGATACTTACCCTATTCCCAGGATGGATCAGGCGATAGATGAACTCGCGGGAACCCAGTGGTATACCTTGCTGGATGCTAAATCGGCATATTGGACCATAGAAGTCGCGCCCGAGGACCGTCCGAAGACGGCATTCAGCGACGGAGCTCGCTTGTTTCAATTTAAGCGCATGCCATTTGGGCTTACTACGGCTCCGTCCACTTTCCAGCGTGCCATTTCCGCCGTCTTGAATCCAATATTAGGTAAGCATGCTTTGGCATACCTTGATGACGTAGTGATTTATTCTAATTCATTCGAGGAGCACCTTGAACACCTAAGTGAGGTATTGGACCTTTTGTCACAGGCGGGATTCAGACTGAATGTGGCTAAGTGTCGTTTTGCAGTCGACACCTTTATCTTCTTGGGTCACTTGGTAACACCCAAGGGTATTCTTCCAGACCCGGAGAAAGTCAGAGCGATATCAAAAATGTCACTTCCTAGAACCCCTCGTCAGGTTAGGCAGTTTTTGGGTGCTACAGGATTTTTTAGGAAGCATATTCCACAATATGCTCAAGTAGCAGCTCCCCTCACCCACCTACTTCGTAAAGATGTTAAATTTCGTTGGAAGGAAAGTGAACAGGAATCGTTTGAGACTTTAAAGAAAGCGTTGACATCGGCTCCTTGCTTGAGGAAGCCTGACTTTTCCCGTAGTTTTGAAGTCCATACAGATGCCTCTGGAGTCGCAATTGGTGCATGTCTAATCCAGAAAGCGGATGACGACACCCCTCATGCTGTAGCTTATTTTTCGAGAAAGCTCCGTGATGCAGAAAGGAATTACGCCACAGTTGATTTAGAGGCTCTTGCCGTGGTGGAGGCGGTACGTCATTTCCACCCATATGTTTATGGTCGCAAGTTCTTGATATTCACTGATCATAGGCCTTTGGTATCTGTGTTTAAGCAGCCCACAGCATCTGCGCGGATGACTCGTTGGAGTCACGAGCTCTCGTGTTATGATTATGTCCTTAGTTACAAACCGGGGCGTGCTCATAACGTCCCAGATCTCTTAAGTAGGAATGTTAATCCCATTAATCAGGAATCTAATCCACTTTTGGATCCTCAGAGAGTGGCGGCAGAACAGCGCAGGGACCCCTTGTGGAGTGAATTGATAGGGTACCTATCTGAAGAGAGGCTCCCCAGGAGACGACTTCCGTTGCCTCTGGATGAATTTGAGTTGAGGGACGATGTTTTGTATCATCTTAGAACGCTTCCAGAGCGTCTGATTTGTCAGTTAGTGATACCTAGGAGTCTAAGAGAACACGCCCTAGAGTATGCTCATAATGATCCAACAGCTGCACACCCAGGTATCTTTCGTACTTACTGTCGTCTACGAGATCGATACTATTTTCCTGGAATGTTAGCTGAGACTAGACGATACGTACTGTCTTGTGCAGCATGTCAACAACGAAAGGGTTTAGCTAGCCGTGCTATGCTTCAGCATATGCCTGATGTAAGTGCTCCCTTGGGACGTGTTTCTGCCGATTTGTTGGATCTGGGTAGTTCGGATAAAGGTAATAGATTTGTGCTGGTCATAGTGGACCATTTCACCAGATTTGTTCAATTGATTCCGCTAGTTTCTAAGGATGCAGAGGTTGTAGCTGATGCTTTTATAAACAATTTTATCACTTTATTCGGGCCGCCCAAAGTACTCTTATCAGATAACGGCCGAGAATTTAAAAATACGTTATTTCAGAGGGTGTGTGAAATTATGAAGACTAGAACGATGTATTCTACAGCATACCACCCCCAGGCTAATGGTATGGTAGAGAGAGTCAACCGAGTGGTGAAAGATGCTCTCGCTACACTTCATATGGACCATCCAGAGGATTGGGATGATCTGCTGCCGTACGTCCGGTTTGCACTTAACACTTCAGTGCATCGCAGTGTAGGCGATACTCCGTTATACCTTCTTACCGGTCGAGATCTCTTCTTTCCAGTCGTTGGTACGAATTTGCAAGAAGTGGACGAGGATGTGGCCCCAGTTTTTCGTCAGAACTTGGAGACGGCACGTAATACAGCCCTCTCAGCGACGAGACAGGCAAGGGAAAGATGGGCTGCTGACTACAATCGTCGAGCTCGCCGTAAGCATGAGTTTAAGGAAGGTGATCTGGTATTACTACGTGGCACACCAAACTATGGTGGGAATCTTGCTCTCGCGCCTAGATGGATCGGTCCCGTGAGAGTTCTAAAGAAGATAGGACCGGCATCCTACGTCATCCAACACCCAGATGACCGGACTCGAGATATGAAGATGCACGCTAATCGACTTCGCGCCTTTATTGCACGTGCTGAGATTCAATTTATGCCCGATGACCCATACGCCCGAGATGACGATATCTTCGCATCAGATCCAGGTAGTGACGAGGATCCAGGTACGGCAGGAGTAAATTTGCAACCCTAGCAAAAGGGTACGAGCGAGTCTCGAGGCCTTTGGTGTTCTGTTTATTTTATGATTATTTTTGGGGTTGATTTTTCGGCGTTGCCTTTCTCTTTGGGTCGTGGCACTGTTTGTTTTGTTATACCACGTTAATTATGCATATGACCATCTTGTAAACCCTAATATTCATACTGTACTCCTTCTCGCAGGGCATAGGCCGAGACTCTAGTCAAGCAGCAAAATTGGAACCAGGCTGGCGTTCCTCACCTGCTATTCCTTTCACCAGCTTACCCTTCATTTACCCGACGCCGTGGTGGAGGAGTTGTCGCGGTCGACGGCGCCGTCCATGCGCAATCGCCCTCGATTACGTTACATAAAGGTGCGCCCTGCCTCAATTAAGATTGAAATTGAACGCCATGACTTTGCAGGAACGTATCTTGAGGGAGGAAGCAATATTGAAACACCAGTGACCCCTGGCAACCCCTTTGGCGACATCGAGTGACGTTAGATACGACTCTGGCGCCGCTTCATCATCTCGCTGCTTCCGGGTCGACGTAGCAGCATGACAAGTGGATGCCTTATCAACCTGGAACGATATCAGGCCATTCCAGCATCCCCTGGCCTGAAAAGATGAATATAAACATTAGTTGCAGTTGCCAGATGCCACCAGAATCATTCGCTGCACTTCTATCTGCTCTTCTACGACGTAAATCGCGTTGTCGCGCCGCATCGTCATCTTTTAAATGTTTATCAATGTTTTTAGGATGTAAGGAGTTTTCATTTCAAATGCTAGGATATATATTTGTGTTGATGACACTGCAATACGTAATCTTTTGTACACAGAACATTCGAGCTTTTATTGCATAAAGAAGGTCGGGAGGTTGTTTCTTAAGCAGCAGCATCTTTAGACGTTTAATCGGTTTTGCATTTTTACTTATTTTTTCAGTTTTAAGAGCTTTCACGCCTTTTTAGCGTATTTTATTCCCGACATTCTTTTGTTTACATTCGGGTTTGTTTTTATTTTCGTTAATTCTTTTACCTCTGCGTTTTAAGAGTCATTTTTATTTTTCACTAATTCCATTTTAAGAACAGTATTTCATTTTTTGTTATTTTACGTGTTTATTTACCTTTACGTAGTATTTTAAGATAACTCGAAAGCTCTGTATATAAGAGCTGCCACGTGGGCTTCCAGCGGAGCCCGCTTCCAGCCTTTGTTCAACACGCTTGTCTTGTCAGAAAGCTCTGTTCTCTCTCCGAGTACCCTGGCTGATTTTTTCCATCTCGTCCAGCAATCAGATAAGTTATTGGTCGTGTACAGTTGTGAAATTCAGGTCGAGAGTGGTGATTATTGCATCAAAATTAACGCCAGGTATAACATAGACAAAGTGCTTTTTTTTTTACTTTATTCGTGACTAAATTCTGCAGAAAACTATATATTGTGGTGTCATCTATGTGACTGCGTCAATTCGCCATATTTCATTTATATCAGTCAAGCTAATAATTCGTTTCTTTTAATTGTTTATAACTGCTTGCCCCTATACGCAGTTATTTTAGTACAATTATTAAGTTAATCTATATTCAGTCTTTAGGATATTGCCTAGTATCATTCCGGTATTTCCGCCTCCACATCCATTTTAGATTAATTTTATTGGGGCGACATCAACCCCGATTTCTAAGTTGATTCGTTTCGCTATCTATCTATTTTTATTGTGTTAGTTAAGCTACTGTTTGTATACCATCGGATATTTCTATGTATATATATGTCACATCTTGAACGGTGTCTAAGAGTGAACGTCTGTGGAGCAAAGGCCAACAACTATAAAGTTCATTTATTTTTACATGTATGTCAATTATTCTGTTATTTAATGATTACGGTATTTCTGCACATAATAAACGAAATTACCTGTGAAGTGTTTCTGAATCATATGTTTTAAATACCGAGTGAATGATTATTATTTTAAAGTTTGTATATTCATTTTAAATCATTTTAATTTGTTGCTCATTGTGGATACTTTGGCTGAAGGAGGATACGAAATACTTTACCTTAAAACTGAAAAAAAAAGTATTAATCTGAATATTGTATTTGAAACGAAGAGATCAATTTCAGCTCTCCATCTGAAGAGAATTATTCAAATATTTTATCCGAATATAAAGATTAACTTGAATTCTGTATCTGGAAAAGAAAAAAGATATTAACAATAGTATAATAATACAACTCTATCTTGATAATACTGGCAGGTTGAGCATACGTTAAAATAATTATCAAATTAAATCTATTGCACCAGTATATGTGAATGAGCGATGGGTATACTCCTGGCCTATTGATTTATAAATTATTAAAAAGAAACTTGATCACAGAAGAAACTTATGTACTTAGCTGGAAGCTGGTTTCATTGTTTTTTAAAGGTTTGGATTACTACTTACCTGAAAGTTGAAGTCGCCTCAGATGATGGACTCTAGGATTACTATTTACCTATGGTTGAAATCTCCAGCTACATGTTGATTACTCTGAAGACTCGCACATATATGAATAATTAGTACACATCGAGTCGGTTTAAGCACGCAGTCTCTCAACTGTTTACTCACTCACACATTCGTTCAGTTATTCGTTCATACATTCACACATCTCATACACCCACCACGCCCCCTCGGTTCGCACGCTACCAAACCACTTTCATACACGCATATTATACACACATACATCCACACCCACACTCCTGTTTTTCCCTTACACTCTCTTGCACACGATTCTTACACCCCCACACACACATGACGTTCCCAGACGTATAACTGGGTGGTGGCAGCAAAGGAAGAGTGACGTGCCAAGCGGGCTAATTCTATGCATATACTCATCATCACACATCTCCATATTATACTCATTTGGCATTGAGCCATTGCACTGTCATTAAGTATATCTGCACACTACATTTAGTGGTAGGCAGGACGTCTATTTGGTATTCAACGGTACTACGCCTATTCGCCACGGGTATAGGGCGTCCCGCACTACTACATATACGATCCTGAAAAAAAAATGCTTAAAATATATACGATCCTGAGAAGAAAAAAAAAATGCTTAAAAGGCATATTAAAAATACATATTAAAATATATATTATATATTAGATATTAGAATAATGGAAGTGAAAAAAAAGCAATTCCGAAAAAAAAGGTGCAAGAAAAAAACTGCAAGTAATATATACGATCCTGAAAAAAAAATACACGATAGAGCCGTTCTGAAAATGAAATGGATTACAGTTAAATGCGCTGATTTTCGTTATATTAAAGGAAAAAGGAATTGCGAGAAGAAAAGGTGCAAGAAAAAAAAAGTAATATACACGATCCTGAAAAAAATGCTTAAAATACATATTGAAATGCATATTAAAATATATATTATATATTAGTTATTAGAATAAAGGAATTGGAAAAAAACAATTGCGAGAAAAAAGATGCAAGAAAAAATATGTAAATAATATATACGATCCTGAAAAAAATGCTTGAAATGATTATTAAAAATACATATTAAAAAATATATATATTAGATATTAGAATAGAAAATTGAAAGAAAAGCAATTGCGAGAAAAAAGGTGCACGAAAAAAAAAATCAATATGATATATACGATCCTGAAAAAAAAATATAAAATAGAATACACGTTAGAGCCATTCTGATAATGAAACGGATTACAGTTAAATGCGCTGATTTTCGTTATATTAAAGGAAAACGCAATTGCGAGAAAAAAGGTGCAAGAAAAAAAATGCAATATATATGATCCTGAAAAAAAATGCTTAAAATGCACATTAAAATACATATTGAAATATATATTTGATGTTAGACATTAGAATAAAGGAATTGAAAAAAAGCAATTGCGAGAAAAAAGGTGCAAGAAAAAAAATGCAACATATATGATCCTGAAAAAAAATGCTTAAAATGCATATTAAAAAATATATTATATATTAAATATTAGAATAAAAAAATTGAATTGCAAGAAAAAAGGTGCAAGAAAAAAAAATATGATCCTGAAAAAAATAAAATAAAATACACGTTAGAGCCATTCTGATAATGAAACGGATTACAGTTAAACGCGATGATTTTCGTTATATGAAAGGAAAAAGGAATTGCGAGAAAAAAGGTACAAGAAAAAAAAATGCAATATATACGATCCTGAAAAAAAAATGCTTAAAAAGATATTCGATCCTGAGAAGAAAAAAAAATGCTTAAAAGGCATATTAAAAATACATATTAAAATATATATTATATATTAGATATTAGAATAATGGAAGTGAAAAAAAAGCAATTCCGAGAAAAAAGGTGCAAGAAAAAAAATGCAAGTAATATATACGATCCTGAAAAAAAACATACGATAGAGCCGTTCTGAAAATGAAATGGATTACAGTTAAATGCGCTGATTTTCGTTATATTAAAGGAAAAAGGAATTGCGAGAAAAAAAAGTGCAAGTTAGAAAATACAATATATACAATCCTGAAAAAATTGCTTAAAAGGCATATTAAAATACATATCAAAATATATATTATATATTAGATATTAGAATAAAGGAATTGGAAAAAAAAAACAATTGCGAGAAAAAAGATGCAAGAAAAAATATGTAAATAATATATACGATCCTGAAAAAAATGCTTAAAATGATTATTAAAAATACATATTAAAATATATATATATTAGATATTAGAATAGAAAATTGAAAGAAAAGCAATTGCGAGAAAAAAGGTGCACGAAAAAAAAAATCTATTTGATATATACGATCCTGAAAAAGAGATATATAAAATAGAATACACGTTAGAGCCATTCTGATAATGAAACGGATTACAGTTAAATGCGCTGATTTTTGTTATATTAAAGGAAAACGCAATTGCGAGAAAAAAGGTGCAAGAAAAAAAATGCAATATATATGATCCTGAAAAAAAAAAATGCTTAAAATGCACATTAAAATACATATTGAAATATATATTAGATGTTAGACATTAGAATAAAGGAATTGAAAAAAAAACAATTGCGAGAAAAAAGGTGCAAGAAAAAAAATGCAACATATATGATCCTGAAAAAAAAAAATGCTTAAAATGCATATTAAAAAATATATTATATATTAAATATTAGAATAAAGAAATTGAAAAAAAAGAAAAGAAAAAAAAATACTTAAAATGCATATGGATAGATATGAGAATAAAGGAATTGAAAAAAAAAATTGCAAGAAAGAAGGTGCCATAAAAAAATTGCTTAAAATGCATATTAAAATACATATTAAAATATATAAAGGAATTGAAAAAAAACAATTGCAAGAAAAAAGGTGCAAGAAAAAAAATACGATCCTGAAAAAAATAAAATAAAATACACGTTAGAGCCATTCTGATAATGAAACGGATTACAGTTAAACGCAATGATTTTCGTTATATGAAAGGAAAAAGGAATTGCGAGAAAAAAGGTATAAGAAAAAAAAATGCAATATATACGATCCTGAAAAAAAAAATGCTTAAAATATATACGATCCTGAGAAGAAAAAAAAATCCTTAAAAGGCATATTAAAAATACATATTAAAATATATATTATATATTAGATATTAGAATAATGAAAGTGAAAAAAAAGCAATTCCAAGAAAAAAGGTGCAAGAAAAAAAAAATGCAAGTAATATATACGATCCTGAAAAAAAATACACGATAGAGCCGTTCTGAAAATGAAATGGATTACGGTTAAATGCGCTGATTTTCGTTATATTAAAGGAAAAAGGAATTGCGAGAAAAAAAAGTGCAAGAAAAAAAATACAATATATACAATCCTGAAAAAAATTGCTTAAAAGGCATATTAAAATACATATCAAAATATATATTAGATATTAGATATTAGAATTAAGGAATTGAAAAAATACAATTACGAGAAAAAAGGTGCAAGAAAAAATATGCAGGTAATATATACGATCCTGAAAAAAAAATGCACGTTAGAGCCATTCTGATAATGAAATGGATTACAGTTAAATGCGCTGATTTTCGTTATATTAAAGGAAAAAGGAATTGCGAGAAGAAAAGGTGCAAGAAAAAAAAAGTAATATACACGATCCTGAAAAAAATGCTTAAAATACATATTGAAATGCATATTAAAATATATATTATATATTAGATATTAGAATAAAGGAATTGGAAAAAAAAACAATTGCGAGAAAAAAGATGTAAGAAAAAATATGTAAATAATATATACGATCCTGAAAAAAATGCTTAAAATGGTTATTAAAAATACATATTAAAATATATATATATTAGATATTAGAATAGAAAATTGAAAGAAAAGCAATTGCGAGAAAAAAGGTGCACGAAATAAAATCTATTTGATATATACGATCCTGAAAAAGAGATATATAAAATAGAATACACGTTTGAGCCATTCTGATAATGAAACGGATTACAGTTAAATGCGCTGATTTTCGTTATATTAAAGAAAAACGCAATTGCGAGAAAAAAGGTGCAAGAAAAAAAATGCAATATATATGATCCTGAAAAAAAAATGCTTAAAATGCACATTAAAATACATATTGAAATATATATCAGATGTTAGACATTAGAATAAAGGAATTGAAAAAAAGCAATTGCGAGAAAAAGGTGCAAGAAAAAAAATGCAACATATATGATCCTGAAAAAAAAAAATGCTTAAAATGCATATTAAAAAATATATTATATATTAAATATTACAATAAAGAAATTGAAAAAAAAAGAAAAGAAAAAAAATACTTAAAATGCATATAGATAGATATTAGAATAAAGGAATTGAAAAAAAAAATGCAAGAAAGAAGGTGCCATAAAAAAAAATTGCTTAAAATGCATATTAAAATACATATTAAAATATATAAAGGAATTAAAAAAAAAACAATTGCAAGAAAAAAAGGTGCAAGAAAAAAAAAATACGATCCTGAAAAAAATAAAATAAAATACACGTTAGAGCCATTCTGATAATGAAACGGATTACAGTTAAACGCGATGATTTTCGTTATATGAAAGGAAAAAGGAATTGCGAGAAAAAAGGCACAAGAAAAAAAAATGCAATATATACGATCCTGAAAAAAAATGCTTCAAATCTATACGATCCTGAGAAGAAAAAAAAATGCTTAAAAGGCATATTAAAAATACATATTAAAATATATATTATATATTAGATATTAGAATAATGGAAGTGAAAAAAAAGCAATTCCGAGAAAAAAGGTGCAAGAAAAAAAAATGCAAGTAATATATACGATCCTGAAAAAAAATACACGATAGAGCCGTTCTGAAAATGAAATGGATTACAGTTAAATGCGCTGATTTTCGTTATATTAAAGGAAAAAGGAATTGCGAGAAAAAAAAGTGCAAGAAAAAAAATACAATATATACAATCCTGAAAAAAATTGCTTAAAAGGCATATTAAAATACATATCAAAATATATATTAGATATTAGATATTAGAATTAAGGAATTGAAAAAATACAATTACGAGAAAAAAGGTGCAAGAAAAAATATGCAGGTAATATATACGATCCTGAAAAAAAAATGCACGTTAGAGCCATTCTGATAATGAAATGGATTACAGTTAAATGCGCTGATTTTCATTATATTAAAGGAAAAAGGAATTGCGAGAAGAAAAGTTGCAAGAAAAAAAAGTAATATACACGATCCTGAAAAAAATGCTTAAAATACATATTGAAATGCATATTAAAAATATTTTATATATTAGATATTAGAATAAAGGAATTGGAAAAAAAAAACAATTGCGAGAAAAAAGATGCAAGAAAAAATATGTAAATAATATATACGATCCTGAAAAAAATGCTTAAAATGATTATTAAAAATACATATTAATATATATATATATTAGATATTAGAATAAAAAATTGAAAGAAAAGCAATTGCGAGAAAAAAGATGCACGAAAAAAAAAATCTATTTGATATATACGATCCTGAAAAAGAGATATATAAAATAGAATACACGTTAGACTCATTCTGATGATGAAACGGATTACAGTTAAATGCGCTGATTTTCGTTATATTAAAGGAAAAACAAAATGAGAGAAAAAAGGTCCAAAAAAAAAGAAGTAATATATACGATCCTGAAAAAAATACACGATAGAGCCGTTCTGAAAATGAAATGGATTACAGTTAAATGCGCTGATTTTCGTTATATTAAAGGAAAAAGGAATTGCGAGAAGAAAAGGTGCAAGAAAAAAAGAGTAATATACAAGATCCTAAAAAAAATGCTTAAAATACATATTGAAATGCATATTAAAATATATATTATATATTACATATTAAAATAAAGGAATTGGAAAAAAACAATTGCGAGAAAAAAGATGCAAGAAAAAATATGTAAATAATATATACGATCCTGAAAAAAATGCTTAAAATGATTATTAAAAATACATATTAAAATATATATATATATTAGATATTAGAATAGAACATTGAAAGAAAAGCAATTGCGAGAAAAAAGGTGCACGAAAAAAAAAATCTATTTGATATATACGATCCTGAAAAAGAAATATATAAAATAGAATACACGGTAGAGCCATTCTGATAATGAAACGGATTACAGTTAAATGCGCTGATTTTCGTTATATTAAAGGAAAACGCAATTGCGAGAAAAAAGGTGCAAGAAAAAAAATGCAATATATATGATCCTGAAAAAAAAAAAATGCTTAAAATGCACATTAAAATACATATTGAAATATATATTAGATGTTAGACATTAGAATAAAGGAATTTAAAAAAAGCAATTGCGAGAAAAAAGGTGCAAGAAAAAAAATGCAACATATATGATCCTGAAAAAAAAAAATGCTTAAAATGCATATTAAAAAATATATTATATATTAAATATTAGAATAAAGAAATTGAAAAAAAAAGAAAAGAAAAAAAATACTTAAAATGCATATAGATAGATATTAGAATAAAGGAATTGAAAAAAAAAAATTGCAAGAAAGAAGGTGCCATAAATAAATTGCTTAAAATGCATATTAAAATAAATATTAAAATATATAAAGGAATTGAAAAAAAAAAAAAAATTGCAAGAAAAAAAAATACGATCCTGAAAAAAATAAAATAAAATACACCTTAGAGCCATTCTGATAATGAAACGGATTACAGTTAAACGCGATGATTTTCGTTATATGAAAGGAAAAAGGAATTGTGAAAAAAAGGTACAAGAAAAAAAAAAATGCAATATATACGATCCTGAAAAAAAAATGCTTAAAATATAAACGATCCTGAGAAGAAAAAAAAATGCTTAAAATGCATATTAAAAATACATATTAAAATATATATTATATATTAGATATTAGAATAAAGGAATTGGAAAAAAAAACAATTGCGAGAAAAAAGATGCAAGAAAAAATATGTAAATAATATATACGATCCTGAAAAAAATGCTTAAAATGATTATTAAAAATACATATTAAAATATATATATATTAGATATTAGAATAAAAAATTGAAAGAAAAGCAATTGCGAGAAAAAAGATGCACGAAAAAAAAAAAATCTATTTGATATATACGATCCTGAAAAAGAGATATATAAAATAGAATACACGTTAGAGCCATTCTGATAATGAAACGGATTACAGTTAAATGCGCTGATTTTCGTTATATTAAAGAAAAACGCAATTGCGAGAAAAAAGGTGCAAGAAAAAAAATGCAAGTAATATATACGATCCTGAAAAAAATACACGATAGAGCCGTTCTGAAAATGAAATGGATTACAGTTAAATGCGCTGATTTTCGTTATATTAAAGGAAAAAGGAATTGCGAGAAGAAAAGGTGCAAGAAAAAAAGAGTAATATACAAGATCCTGTAAAAAATGCTTAAAATACATATTGAAATGCATATTAAAATATATATTATATATTAGATATTAGAATAAAGGAATTGGAAAAAAACAATTGCGAGAAAAAAGATGCAAGAAAAAATATGTAAATAATATATACGATCCTGAAAAAAATGCTTAAAATGATTATTAAAAATACATATTAAAATATATATATATATTAGATATTAGAATAGAACATTGAAAGAAAAGCAATTGCGAGAAAAAAGGTGCACGAAAAAAAAAATCTATTTGATATATACGATACGTAAAAAGAAATATATATAATAGAATACACGTTAGAGCCATTCTGATAATGAAACGGATTACAGTTAAATGCGCTGATTTTCGTTATATTAAAGGAAAACGCAATTGCGAGAAGAAAGGTGCAAGAAAAAAAATGCAATATATATGATCCTGAAAAAAAAATGCTTAAAATGCACATTAAAATACATATTGAAATATATATTAGATGTTAGACATTAGAATAAAGGAATTAAAAAAAAAGCAATTGCGAGAAAAAAGGTGCAAGAAAAAAAATGCAACATATATGATCCTGAAAAAAAATGCTTAAAATGCATATTAAAAAATATATTATATATTAAATATTAGAATAAAGAAATTGAAAAAAAAAGAAAAGAAAAAAAAATACTTAAAATGCATATAGATAGATATTAAAATAAAGGAATTGAAAAAAAAATTGCAAGAAAGAAGGTGCCATAAAAAAAAATTGCTTAAAATGCATATTAAAATACATATTAAAATATGTAAAGGAATTGAAAAAAAAAAAAAACAATTGCAAGAAAAAAGGTGCAAGAAAAAAAAATACGATCCTGAAAAAAATAAAATAAAATACACGTTAGAGCCATTCTGATAATGAAACGGATTACAGTTAAACGCGATGATTTTCGTTATATGAAAGGAAAAAGGAATTGCGAGAAAAAAGGTACAAGAAAAAAAATGCAATATATACGATCCTGAAAAAAAAAAATGCTTAAAATATATACGATCCTGAGAAGAAAAAAAAATGCTTAAAAGGCATATTAAAAATACATTTTAAAATATATATTATATATTAGATATTAGAATAATGGAAGTGAAAAAAAAGCAATTCCGAGAAAAAAGGTGCAAGAAAAAAAATGCAAGTAATATATACGATCCTGAAAACAAATACACGATAGAGCCGTTCTGAAAATGAAATGGATTACAGTTAAATGCGCTGATTTTCGTTATATTAAAGGAAAAAGGAATTGCGAGAAAAAAAGTGCAAGAAAAAAAATACAATATATACAATCCTGAAAAAAATTGCTTAAAAGGCATATTAAAATACATATCAAAATATATATTAGATATTAGATATTAGAATTAAGGAATTGAAAAAATACAATTACTAGAAAAAAGGTGCAAGACAAAATATGCAGGTAATATATACGATCCTGAAAAAAAAATGCACGTTAGAGCCATTCTGATAATGAAATGGATTACAGTTAAATGCGCTGATTTTCATTATATTAAAGGAAAAAGGAATTACGAGAAGAAAAGGTGCAAGAAAAAAAAAGTAATATACACGATCCTGAAAAAAATGCTTAAAATACATATTGAAATGCATATTAAAAATATTTTATATATTAGATATTAGAATAAAGGAATTGGAAAAAAAACAATTGCGAGAAAAAAGATGCAAGAAAAAATATGTAAATAATATATACGATCCTGAAAAAAATGCTTAAAATGATTATTAAAAATACATATTAAAATATATATATATATATTAGATATTAGAATAGAAAATTGAAAGAAAAGCAATTGCGAGAAAAAAGGTGCACGAAAAAAAATCTATTTGATATATACGATCCTGAAAAAGAGATATGTAAAATAGAATACACGTTAGAGCCATTCTGATAATGAAACGGATTACAGTTAAACGCGATGATTTTCGTTATATGAAAGGAAAAAGGAATTGCGAGAAAAAAGGTACAAGAAAAAAAAATGCAATATATACGATCCTGAAAAAAAAAATGCTTAAAATATATACGATCCTGAGAAGAAAAAAAAATGCTTAAAAGGCATATTAAAAATACATTTTAAAATATATATTATATATTAGATATTAGAATAATGGAAGTGAAAAAAAAGCAATTCCGAGAAAAAAGGTGCAAGAAAAAAAATGCAAGTAATATATACGATCCTGAAAAAAATACACGATAGAGCCGTTCTGAAAATGAAATGGATTACAGTTAAATGCGCTGATTTTCGTTATATTAAAGGAAAAAGGAATTGCGAGAAAAAAAGTGCAAGAAAAAAAATACAATATATATAATCCTGAAAAAAATTGCTTAAAAGGCATATTAAAATACATATCAAAATATATATTAGATATTAGATATTAGAATTAAGGAATTGAAAAAATACAATTACTAGAAAAAAGGTGCAAGAAAAAATATGCAGGTAATATATACGATCCTGAAAAAAAAATGCACGTTAGAGCCATTCTGATAATGAAATGGATTACAGTTAAATGCGCTGATTTTCATTATATTAAAGGAAAAAGGAATTACGAGAAGAAAAGGTGCAAGAAAAAAAAAGTAATATACACGATCCTGAAAAAAATGCTTAAAATACATATTGAAATGCATATTAAAAATATTTTATATATTAGATATTAGAATAAAGGAATTGGAAAAAAAACAATTGCGAGAAAAAAGATGCAAGAAAAAATATGTAAATAATATATACGATCCTGAAAAAAATGCTTAAAATGATTATTAAAAATACATATTAAAATATATATATATATTAGATATTAGAATAGAAAATTGAAAGAAAAGCAATTGCGAGAAAAAAGGTGCACGAAAAAAAATCTATTTGATATATACGATCCTGAAAAAGAGATATGTAAAATAGAATACACGTTAGAGCCATTCTGATAATGAAACGGATTACAGTTAAATGCGCTGATTTTCGTTATATTAAAGGAAAACGCAATTGCGAGAAAAAAGGTGCAAGAAAAAAAATGCAAGTAATATATACGATCCTGAAAAAAATACACGATAGAGCCGTTCTGAAAATGAAATGGATTACAGTTAAATGCGCTGATTTTCGTTATATTAAAGGAAAAAGGAATTGCGAGAAGAAAAGGTGCAAGAAAAAAAGAGTAATATACAAGATCCTGAAAAAAATGCTTAAAATACATATTGAAATGCATATTAAAATATATATTATATATTAGATATTAAAATAAAGGAATTGGAAAAAAACAATTGCGAGAAAAAAGATGCAAGAAAAAATATGTAAATAATATATACGATCCCGAAAAAAATGCTTAAAATGACTATTAAAAATACATATTAAAATATATATATATATTAGATATTAGAATAGAAAATTGAAAGAAAAGCAATTGCGAGAAAAAAGGTGCACGAAAAAAAAATCTATTTGATATATACTATCCTGAAAAAGAGATATATAAAATAGAATACACGATAGAGCCATTCTGATAATGAAACGGATTACAGTTAAATGCGCTGATTTTCGTTATATTAAAGGAAAACGGAATTGCGAGAAAAAAGGTGCAAGAAAAAAAATGCAAGTAATATATACGATCCTGAAAAAAATACACGATAGAGCCGTTCTGAAAATGAAATGGATTACAGTTAAATGCGCTGATTTTCGTTATATTAAAGGAAAAAGGAATTGCGAGAAGAAAAGGTGCAAGAAAAAAAGAGTAATATACAAGATCCTGTAAAAAATGCTTAAAATACATATTGAAATGCATATTAAAATATATATTATATATTAGATATTAAAATAAAGGAATTGGAAAAAAACAATTGCGAGAAAAAAGATGCAAGAAAAAATATGTAAATAATATATACGATCCCGAAAAAAATGCTTAAAATGATTATTAAAAATACATATTAAAATATATATATATTAGATATTAGAATAGAGCATTGAAAGAAAAGCAATTACGAGAAAAAAGGTGCACGAAAAAAAAAAAATCTATTTGATATATACGATCCTGAAAAAGAAATATATAAAATAGAATACACGTTAGAGCCATTCTGATAATGAAACGGATTACAGTTAAATGCGCTGATTTTCGTTATATTAAAGGAAAACGCAATTGCGAGAAAAAAGGTGCAAGAAAAAAAATGCAATATATATGATCCTGAAAAAAAAAAATGCTTAAAATGCACATTAAAATACATATTGAAATATATATTAGATGTTAGACATTAAAATAAAGGAATTGAAAAAAAGCAATTGCGAGAAAAAAGGTGCAAGAAAAAAAATGCAACATATATGATCCTGAAAAAAAAAGCTTAAAATGCTTATTAAAAAATATATTATATATTAAATATTAGAATAAAGAAATTGAAAAAAAAGAAATGAAAAAAAAAATACTTAAAATGCATATAGATAGATATTGGAATAAAGGAATTGAAAAAAAAAATTGCAAGAAAGAAGGTGCCATAAAAAAAATTGCTTAAAATGCATATAAAAATACATATTAAAATATATAAAGGAATTGAAAAAAAAATTGCAAGAAAAAAGGTGCAAAAAAAAAAAAATACGATCCTGAAAAAAATAAAATAAATTACACGTTAGAGCCATTCTGATAATGAAACGGATTACAGTTAAACGCGATGATTTTCGTTATATGAAAGGAAAAAGGAATTGCGAAAAAAAGGTACAAGAAAAAAAAAATGCAATATATACGATCCTGAAAAAAAATGTTTAAAATATATACGATCCTGAAAAAAATGCTTAAAATACATATTGAAATGCATATTAAAATATATATTATATATTAGATATTAGAATAAAGGAATTGGAAAAAAAAACAATTGCGAGAAAAAAGATGCAAGAAAAAATATGTAAATAATATATACGATCCTGAAAAAAATGCTTAAAATGATTATTAAAAATACATATTAAAAAATATATATATTAGATATTAGAATAAAAAATTGAAAGAAAAGCAATTGCGAGAAAAAAGATGCACGAAAAAAAAAATCTATTTGATATATACGATCCTGAAAAAGAGATATATAAAATAGAATACACGTTAGAGCCATTCTGATAATGAAACGGATTACAGTTAAATGCGCTGATTTTCGTTATATTAAAGGAAAACGCAATTGCGAGAAAAAAGGTGCAAGAAAAAAAATGCAATATATATGATCCTGAAAAAAAAAATGCTTAAAATGCACATTAAAATACATATTGAAATATATATTAGATGTTAGACATTAGAATAAAGGAATTGAAAAAAAGCAATTGCGAGAAAAAAGGTGCAAGAAAAAAAATGCAACATATATGAACCTGAAAAAAAACTGCTTAAAATGCATATTAAAAAATATATTATATATTAAATATTAGAATAAAGCAATTGAAAAAAAAAGAAAAAAAAATACTTAAAATGCATATAGATAGATATTAGAATAAAGGAATTGAAAAAAAAATTACAAGAAAGAAGGTGCCATAAAAAAAATTACTTAAAATGCATATTAAAATACATATTAAAATATATAAAGGAATTGAAAAATACGATCCTGAAAAAAATAAAATAAATTACACGTTAGAGCCATTCTGATAATGAAACGGATTACAGTTAAACGCGATGATTTTCGTTATATGAAAGGAAAAAGGAATTGCGAAAAAAAAGGTACAAGAAAAAAAAAATGCAATATATACGATCCTGAAAAAAAATGCTTAAAATATATACGATCCTGAAAAAAATGCTTAAAATACATATTGAAATGCATATTAAAATATATATTATATATTAGATATTAGAATAAAGGAATTGGAAAAAAAAACAATTGCGAGAAAAAAGATGCAAGAAAAAATATGTAAATAATATATACGATCCTGAAAAAAATGCTTAAAATGATTATTAAAAATACATATTAAAATATATATATATTAGATATTAGAATAAAAAATTGAAAGAAAAGCAATTGCGAGAAAAAAGATGCACGAAAAAAAAAATCTATTTCATATATACGATCCTGAAAAAGAGATATATAAAATAGAATACGCGTTAGAGCCATTCTGATAATGAAACGGATTACAGTTAAATGCGCTGATTTTCGTTATATTAAAGAAAAACGCAATTGCGAGAAAAAAGGTGCAAGAAAAAAAATGCAAGTAATATATACGATCCTGAAAAAAATACACGATAGAGCCGTTCTGAAAATGAAATGGATTACAGTTAAATGCGCTGATTTTCGTTATATTAAAGGAAAAAGGAATTGCGAGAAGAAAAGGGGCAAGAAAAAAAGAGTAATATACAAGATCCTGTAAAAAATGCTTAAAATACATATTGAAATGCATATTAAAATATATATTATATATTAGATATTAGAATAAAGGAATTGGAAAAAAACAATTGCGAGAAAAAAGATGCAAGAAAAAATATGTAAATAATATATACGATCCTGAAAAAAATGCTTAAAATGATTATTAAAAATACATATTAAAATATATATATATATTAGATATTAGAATAGAACATTGAAAGAAAAGCAATTGCGAGAAAAAAGGTGCACGAAAAAAAAAATCTATTTGATATATACGATACTGAAAAAGAAATATATATAATAGAATACACGTTAGAGCCATTCTGATAATGAAACGGATTACAGTTAAATGCGCTGATTTTCGTTATATTAAAGGAAAACGCAATTGCGAGAAGAAAGGTGCAAGAAAAAAAATGCAATATATATGATCCTGAAAAAAAATGCTTAAAATGCACATTAAAATACATATTGAAATATATATTAGATGTTAGACATTAGAATAAAGGAATTAAAAAAAAAGCAATTGCGAGAAAAAAGGTGCAAGAAAAAAAATGCAACATATATGATCCTGAAAAAAAATGCTTAAAATGCATATTAAAAAATATATTATATATTAAATATTAGAATAAAGAAATTGAAAAAAAAAGAAAAGAAAAAAAAATACTTAAAATGCATATAGATAGATATTAAAATAAAGGAATTGAAAAAAAAAATTGCAAGAAAGAAGGTGCCATAAAAAAAATTGCTTAAAATGCATATTAAAATACATATTAAAATATGTAAAGGAATTGAAAAAAAAAAAACAATTGCAAGAAAAAAGGTGCAAGAAAAAAAATACGATCCTGAAAAAAATAAAATAAAATACACGTTAGAGCCATTCTGATAATGAAACGGATTACAGTTAAACGCGATGATTTTCGTTATATGAAAGGAAAAAGGAATTGCGAGAAAAAAGGTACAAGAAAAAAAAATGCAATATATACGATCCTGAAAAAAAAAAATGCTTAAAATATATACGATCCTGAGAAGAAAAAAAAATGCTTAAAAGGCATATTAAAAATACATTTTAAAATATATATTATATATTAGATATTAGAATAATGGAAGTGAAAAAAAAAGCAATTCCGAGAAAAAAGGTGCAAGAAAAAAAATGCAAGTAATATATACGATCCTGAAAACAAATACACGATAGAGCCGTTCTGAAAATGAAATGGATTACAGTTAAATGCGCTGATTTTCGTTATATTAAAGGAAAAAGGAATTGCGAGAAAAAAAAGTGCAAGAAAAAAAATACAATATATACAATCCTGAAAAAAATTGCTTAAAAGGCATATTAAAATACATATCAAAATATATATTAGATATTAGATATTAGAATTAAGGAATTGAAAAAATACAATTACGAGAAAAAAGGTGCAAGAAAAAATATGCAGGTAATATATACGATCCTGAAAAAAAAAATGCACGTTAGAGCCATTTGATAATGAAATGGATTACAGTTAAATGCGCTGATTTTCGTTATATTAAAGGAAAAAGGAATTGCGAGAAGAAAAGGTGCAAGAAAAAAAAAGTAATATACACGATCCTGAAAAAAATGCTTAAAATACATATTGAAATGCATATTAAAATATATATTATATATTAGATATTAGAATAAAGGAATTGAAAAAAAAACAATTGCGAGAAAAAAGATGCAAGAAAAAATATGTAAATAATATATACGATCCTGAAAAAAATGCTTAAAATGATTATTAAAAATACATATTAAAATATATATATTAGATATTAGAATAGAAAATTGAAAGAAAAGCAATTGCGAGAAAAAAGGTGCACGAAAAAAAAAATCTATTTGATATATACGATCCTGAAAAAGAGATATATAAAATAGAATACACGTTAGAGCCATTCTGTTAATGAAACGGATTACAGTTAAATGCGCTGATTTTCGTTATATTAAAGGAAAACGCAATTGCGAGAAAAAAGGTGCAAGAAAAAAAATGCAATATATATGATCCTGAAAAAAAATGCTTAAAATGCACATTAAAATACATATTGAAATATATATTAGATGTTAGACATTAGAATAAAGGAATTGAAAAAAAGCAATTGCGAGAAAAAAGGTGCAAGAAAAAAAATGCAACATATATGATCCTGAAAAAAAAAATGCTTAAAATGCATATTAAAAATATATATTATATATTAAATATTAGAATAAAGAAATTGAAAAAAAAAGAAAAGAAAAAAAATACTTAAAATGCATATAGATAGATATTAGAATAAAGGAATTGAAAAAAAAAATGCAAGAAAGAAGGTGCCATAAAAAAAATTGCTTAAAATGCATATTAAAATACATATTAAAATATATCAAGGAATTGAAAAAAAACAATTGCAAGAAAAAAGGTGCAAGAAAAAAAAATACGATCCTGAAAAAAATAAAATAAAATACACGATAGAGCCATTCTGATAATGAAACGGATTACAGTTAAACGCAATGATTTTCGTTATATGAAAGGAAAAAGGAATTGCGAGAAAAAGGGTACAAGAAAAAAAAATGCAATATATACGATCCTGAATAAAAAATGCTTAAAATATATACGATCCTGAGAAGAAAAAAAAATGCTTAAAAGGCATATTAAAAATACATATTAAAATATATATTATATAATAGATATTAGAATAATGGAAGTAAAAAAAAAGCAATTCCGAGAAAAAAGGTGCAAGAAAAAAAATGCAATATTTACGATCCTCAAAAAAAATGCTTAAAATATATACGATCCTGAGAAGAAAAAAAAAATGCTTAAAAGGCATTTTAAAAATACATTTTAAAATATATATTATATATTAGATATTAGAATAATGGAAGTGAAAAAAAAAGCAATTCCGAGAAAAAAGGTGCAAGAAAAAAAATGCAAGTAATATATACGATCCTGAAAAAAATACACGATAGAGCCGTTCTGAAAATCAAATGGATTACAGTTAAATGCGCTGATTTTCGTTATATTAAAGGAAAAAGGAATTGCGAGAAAAAAAAGTGCAAGAAAAAAAATACAATATATACAATCCTGAAAAAAATTGCTTAAAAGGCATATTAAAATACATATCAAAATATATATTAGATATTAGATATTAGAATTAAGGAATTGAAAAAATACAATTACGAGAAAAAAGGTGCAAGAAAAAATATGCAGGTAATATATACGATCCTGAAAAAAAAATGAACGTTAGAGCCATTCTGATAATGAAATGGATTACAGTTAAATGCGCTGATTTTCGTTATATTAAAGGAAAAAGGAATTGCGAGAAGAAAAGGTACAAGAAAAAGAGTAATATACACGATCCTGAAAAAAATGCTTAAAATACATATTGAAATGCATATTAAAATATATATTATGTATTAGATATTAGAATAAAGGAATTGGAAAAAAAAACAATTGCGAGAAAAAAAGATGCAAGAAAAAAATATGTAAATAATATATACGATCTTGAAAAAAATGCTTAAAATGATTATTAAAAATACATATTAAAATATATATATATTAGATATTAGAATAGAAAATTGAAAGAAAAGCAATTGCGAGAAAAAAAGGTGCACGAAAAAAAAATCTATTTGATATATACGATCCTGAAAAAGAGATATATAAAATAGAATACACGTTAGAGCCATTCTGATAATGAAACGGATTACAGTTAAATGCGCTGATTTTCGTTATATTAAAGGAAAACGCAATTGCGAGAAAAAAAGTGCAAGAAAAAAAATGCAATATATGTGATCCTGAAAAAAAATGCTTAAAATGCACATTAAAATACATATTGAAATATATATTAGATGTTAGACATTAGAATAAAGGAATTGAAAAAAAGCAATTGCGAGAAAAAAGGTGCAAGAAAAAAAATGCAACATATATGATCCTGATAAAAAATGCTTAAAATGCATATTAAAAAATATATTATATATTAAATAATAGAATAAAGAAATTGAAAAAAAGAAAAGAAAAAAAATTACTTAAAATGCATATAGATAGATATTGGAATAAAGGAATTGAAAAAAAAAATGCAAGAAAGAAGATGCCATAAAAAAATTGCTTAAAATGCATATTAAAATACATATCAAAATATATAAAGGAATTGAAAAAAAAACAATTGCAAGAAAAAAGGTGGAAGAAAAAAAAAATACGATCCTGAAAAAAATTAAATAAAATACATGTTAGAGCCATTCTGATAATGAAACGGATTACAGTTAAACGCGATGATTTTCGTTATATGAAAGGAAAAAGGAATTGCGAGAAAAAAGGTACAAGAAAAAAAAATGCAATATATACGATCCTGAAAAAAAAAATGCTTAAAATATATACGATCCTGAGAAGAAAAAAAAATGCTTAAAAGGCATATTAAAAATACATATTAAAATATATATTATATATTACATATTAGAATAATGGAAGTGAAAAAAAAGCAATTCCGAGAAAAAAGGTGCAAGAAAAAAAATGCAAGTAATATATACGATCCTGAAAAAAAATACACGTTCTGAAAATGAAATGGATTACAGTTAAATTCGCTGATTTTCGTTATATTAAAGGAAAAAAAAAATTGCGAGAAGAAAAGGTGCAAGAAAAAAAATGCAAGTAATATATACGATTCTGAAAAAAAATACACGATAGAGCCGTTCTGAAAATGAAATGGATTACAGTTAAATGCGCTGATTTTCGTTATATTAAAGGAAAAAGGAATTGCGAGAAAAAAAAGTGCAAGAAAAAAAATACAATATATACAATCCTGAAAAAAATTGCTTAAAAGGCATATTAAAATACATATCAAAATATATATTAGATATTAGATATTAGAATTAAGGAATTGAAAAAATACAATTACGAGAACAAAGGTGCAAGAAAAAATATGCAGGTAATATATACGATCCTGAAAAAAAAATGCACGTTAGAGCCATTCTGATAATGAAATGGATTACAGTTAAATGCGCTGATTTTCGTTATATTAAAGGAAAAAGGAATTGCGAGAAGAAAAGGTGCAAGAAAAAAAAAGTAATATACACGATCCTGAAAAAAATGCTTAAAATACATATTGAAATGCATATTAAAATATATATTATATATTAGATATTAGAATAAAGGAACTGGAAAAAACAATTACGAGAAAAAAGATGCAAGAAAAAATATGTAAATAATATATACGATCCTGAAAAAATGCTTAAAATGATTATTAAAAATACATATTAAAATATATATATATTAGATATTAGAATAGAAAATTGAAAGAAAAGCAATTGCGAGAAAAAAGGTCCACGAAAAAAAAAATCTATTTGATATATACGATCGTGAAAAAGAGATATATAAAATAGAATACACGTTAGAGCCATTCTGATAATGAAACGGATTACAGTTAAATGCGCTGATTTTCGTTATATTAAAGGAAAACGCAATTGCGAGAAAAAAGGTGCAAGAAAAAAAATGCAATATATATGATCCTGAAAAAAATGCTTAAAATGCACATTAAAATACATATTGAAATATATATTTGATGTTAGACATTAGAATAAAGGAATTGAAAAAAAGCAATTGCAGGAAATAAAGGTGCAAGAAAAAAATGCAACATATATGATCCTGAAAAAAAAATGCTTAAAATGCATATTAAAAAATATATTATATATTAAATATTAGAATAAAGAAATTGAAAAAAAGAAAGGAAAAAAAAATACTTAAAATGCATATAGATAGATATTAGAATAAAGGAATTGAAAAAAAAATTGCAGGAAAGAAGATGCCATAAAAAAATTGCTTAAAATGCATATTAAAATACATATTAAAATATATAAAGGAATTGAAAAAAAAACAATTGCAAGAAAAAAGGTGCAAGAAAAAAAATACGATCCTGAAAAAAATTAAATAAAATACACGTTAGAGCCATTCTGATAATGAAACGGATTACAGTTAAACGCGATGATTTTCGTTATATGGAAGGAAAAAGGAATTGCGAGAAAAAAGGTACAAGAAAAAAAAAATGCAATATATACGATCAAAAAAAAAAAAATGCTTAAAATATATACGATCCTGAGAAGAAAAAAAAATGCTTAAAAGGCATATTAAAAATACATATTAAAATATATATTATATATCACATATTAGAATAATGGAAGTGAAAAAAAAAGCAATTCCGACAAAAAAGGTGCAAGAAAAAAATCCAAGTAATATATACGATCCTGAAAAAAAATACACGTTCTGAAAATGAAATGGATTACAGTTAAATGCGCTGATTTTCGTTATATTAAAGGAAAAAAAATTGCGAGAAGAAAAGGTGCAAGAAAAAAAATGCAAGTAATATATACGATCCTGAAAAAAAATACACGATAGAACCGTTCTGAAAATGAAATGGATTACAGTTAAATGCGCTGATTTTCGTTATATTAAAGGAAAAAGGAATTGCGAGAAAAAAAAGTGCAAGAAAAAAAATACAATATATACAATCCTGAAAAAAATTGCTTAAAAGGCATATTAAAATACATATCAAAATATATATTAGATATTAGATATTAGAATTAAGGAATTGAAAAAATACAATTACGAGAACAAAGGTGCAAGAAAAAATATGCAGGTAATATATACGATCCTGAAAAAAAAATGCACGTTAGAGCCATTCTGATAATGAAATGGATTACAGTTAAATGCGCTGATTTTCGTTATATTAAAGGAAAAAGGAATTGCGAGAAGAAAAGGTGCAAGAAAAAAAAAAGTAATATACACGATCCTGAAAAAAATGCTTAAAATACATATTGAAATGCATATTAAAATATATATTATATATTAGATATTGGAATAAAGGAATTGGAAAAAAACAATTGCGAGAAAAAAGATGCAAGAAAAAATTTGTAAATAATATATACGATCCTGAAAAAATGCTTAAAATGATTATTAAAAATACATATTAAAATATATATATATTAGATATTAGAATAGAAAATTGAAAGAAAAGCGATTGCGAGAAAAAAGGTGCACGAAAAAAAAAAATCTATTTGATATATACGATCGTGAAAAAGAGATATATAAAATAGAATAAACGTTAGAGCCATTCTGATAATGAAACGGATTACAGTTAAATGCGCTGATTTTCGTTATATTAAAGGAAAACGCAATTGCGAGAAAAAAGGTGAAAGAAAAAAAATGCAATATATATGATCCTGAAAAAAAAAAAATGCTTAAAACGCACATTAAAATACATATTGAAATATATATTAGATGTTAGACATTAGAATAAAGGAATTGAAAAAAAGCAACTGCGAGAAAAAAGGTGCAAGAAAAAAAATGCAACATATATGATCCTGAAAAAAAATGCTAAAAATGCATATTAAAAAATATATTATATATTAAATATTAAAATAAAGAAATTGAAGAAAAAGAAAAGAAAAAAAATACTTAAAATGCATATAGATAGATATTAGAATAAAGGAATTGAAAAAAAAAATTGCAAGAAAGAAGGTGCCATAAAAAAATTGCTTAAAATGCATATTAAAATACATATTAAAATATATAAAGGAATTGAAAAAAAAAACAATTGCAAGAAAAAAGGTGCAAGAAAAAAAATACGATCCTGAGAAAAATAAAATAAAATACACGTTAGAGCCATTCTGATAATGAAATGGATTACAGTTAAACGCGATGATTTTCGTTATATAAAAGGAAAAGGGAATTGCGAGAAAAAAGGTACAAGAAAAAAAATGCAATATATACGATACTGAAAAAAAAATGCTTAAAATATATACGATCCTGAAAAAAAAATGCTTAAAATATATACGATCCTGAGAAGAAAAAAAAATACTTAAAAGGCATATTAAAAATATATATTATATATTAGATATTAGAATAATGGAAGTGAAAAAAAAGCAATTCCGAGAAAAAAGGTGCAAGAAAAAAATGCAAGTAATATATACGATTCTGAAAAAAAAAACACGATAGAGCCGTTCTGAAAATGAAATGGATTACAGTTAAATGCGCTGATTTTCGTTATATTAAAGGAAAAAGGAATTGCGAGAAAAAAAAGTGCAAGAAAAAAAATACAATATATACAATCCTGAAAAAAATTGCTTAAAAGGTATATTAAAATACATATCAAAATATATATTAGATATTAGATATTAGAATTAAGAAATTGAAAAAATACAATTACGAGAAAAAAGGTGCAAGAAAAAATATGCAGGTAATATATACGATCCTGAAAAAAAAAAAATGCACGTTAGAGCCATTCTGATAATGAAATGGATTACAGTTAAATGCGCTGATTTTCGTTATATTAAAGGAAAAAGGAATTGCGAGAAGAAAGGGTGCAAGAAAAAAAGAGTAATATACACGATCCTGAAAAAAATGCTTAGAATACATATAGAAGTGCATATTAAAATATATATTATATATTAGATATTAGAATAAAGGAATTGGAAAAAAAAAAATTGCGAGAAAAAAGATGCAAGAAAAAATATGTAAATAATATATACGATCCTGAAAAAAATGCTTAAAATGATTATTAAAAATACATATTAAAATATATATATATTAGATATTAGAATAGAAAATTGAAAGAAAAGCAATTGCGAGAAAAAAGGTGCACGAAAAAAAAAATCTATTTGATATATACGATCCTGAAAAAGAGATATATAAAATAGAATACACGTTAGAGCCATTCTGATAATGAAACGGATTACAGTTAAATGCGCTGATTTTCGTTATATTAAAGGAAAACGCAATTGCGAGAAAAAAGGTGCAAGAAAAAAAATGCAATATATATGATCCTGAAAAAAAAATGCTTAAAATGCACATTAAAATACATATTGAAATATATATTAGATGTTAGAAATTAGAATAAAGGAATTGAAAAAAAGCAATTGCGAGAAAAAAGGTGCAAGAAAAAAAATGCAACATATATGATCCTGAAAAAAAATGCTTAAAATGCATATTAAAAAATATATTATATATTAAATATTAGAATAAAGAAATTGAAAAAAAAGAAAAGAAAAAAAAATACTTAAAATGCATATAGATAGACATTAGAATAAAGGAATTTAAAAAAAAAATGCAAGAAAGAAGGTACCATAAAAAAATTTGCTTAAAATGCATATTAAAATACATATTAAAATATATAAAGGAATTGAAAAAAAACAATTGCAAGAAAAAAAGGTGCAAGAAAAAAAAATACGATCCTGAAAAAAATAAAATAAAATACACGTTAGAGCCATTCTGATAATGAAACGGATTACAGTTAAACGCGATGATTTTCGTTATATGAAAGAAAAAAGGAATTGCGAGAAAAAAGGTACAAGAAAAAAAAATGCAATATATACTGTTGCGGTCGACGGCGCCGTCCATGCGCAATCGCCCTCGATTATGTTACATAAAGGTGCGCCCTGCCTCAATTAAGATTGAAATTGAACGCCATGACTTTGCAGGAACGTATCTTGAGCGAGGAAGCAATATTGAAACACCAGTGACCCCTGGCAACCCCTTTGGCGACATCGAGTGACGTTAGATACGACTCTGGCGCCGCTTCATCATCTCGCTGCTTCCGGGTCGACGTAGCAGCATGACAAGTGGATGCCTTATCAACCTGGAACGATATCAGGGCATTCCAGCATCCCCTGGCCTGAAAAGATGAATATAAACATTAGTTGCAGTTGCCAGATGCCACCAGAATCATTCGCTGCACTTCTATCTGCTCTTCTACAACGTAAATCGCGTTGTCGCGCCGCATCGTCATCTTTTAAATGTTTATCAATGTTTTTAGGATGTAAGGAGTTTTCATTTCAAATGCTAGGATATATATTTGTGTTGATGACACTGCAATACGTAATCTTTTGTACACAGAACATTCGAGCTTTTATTGCATAAAGAAGGTCGGGAGGTTGTTTCTTAAGCAGCAGCATCTTTAGACGTTTAATCGGTTTTGCATTTTTATTTATTTTTTTCAGTTTCAAGAGCTTTTACGCCTTTTTAGCGTATTTTATTCCCGACATTCTTTTGTTTACATTCGGGTTTGTTTTTATTTTCGTTAATTATTTTACCTCTGCGTTTTAAGAGTCATTTTTATTTTTCACTAATTCCATTTTAAGAACAGTATTTCATTTTTAGTTATTTTACGTGTTTATTTACCTTTACGTAGTATTTTAAGATAACTCGAAAGCTCTGTATATAAGAGCTGCCACGTGGGCTTCCAGCGGAGCCCGCTTCCAGCCTTTGTTCAACACGCTTGTCTTGTCAGAAAGCTCTGTTCTCTCTCTTCGAGTACCCTGGCTGATTTTTCCATCTCGTCCAGCAATCAGATAAGTTATTGGTCGTGTACAGTTGTGAAATTCAGGTCGAGAGTGGTGATTATTGCATCAAAATTAACGCCAGGTATAACATAGACAAAGTGCTTTTTTTTTACTTTATTCGTGACTAAATTCTGCAGAAAACTATATATTGTGGTGTCATCTATGTGACTGCGTCAATTCGCCATATTTCATTTATATCAGTCAAGCTAATAATTCGTTTCTTTTAATTGTTTATAACTGCTTGCCCTATACGCAGTTATTTTAGTACAATTATTAAGTTAATCTATATTCAGTCTTTAGGATATTGCCTAGTATCATTCCGGTATTTTCCGCCTCCACATCCATTTTAGATTAATTTTATTGGGGCGACATCAACCCCGATTTCTAAGTTGATTCGTTTCGCTATCTATCTATTTTTATTGTGTTAGTTAAGGTCCCTTTTGCTACTGTTTGTATACCATCGGATATTTCTATGTATATATATGTCACATCTTGAACGGTGTCTAAGAGTGAACGTCTGTGGAGCAAAGGCCAACAACTATAAAGTTCATTTATTTTTACATGTATGTCAATTATTCTGTTGTTTATTTAATGATTACGGTATTTCTGCACATAATAAACGAAATTACCTGTGAAGTGTTTCTGAATCATATGTTTTAAATACCGAGTGAATGGTTATTATTTTAAAGTTTGTATATTCATTTTAAATCATTTTAATTTGTTTCTCATTGTGGATACTTTGGCTGAAGGAGGATACGAAATACTTTACCTTAAAACTGAAAAAAAAAGTATTAATCTGAATATTGTATTTGAAACGAAGAGATCAATTTCAGCTCTCCATCTGAAGAGAATTATTCAAATATTTTATCCGAATATAAAGATTAACTTGAATTCTGTATCTGGAAAAGAAAAAAGATATTAACAATAGTATAATAATACAACTCTATCTTGATAATACTGGCAGGTTGAGCATACGTTAAAATAATTATCAAATTAAATCTATTGCACCAGTATATGTGAATGAGCGATGGGTATACTCCTGGCCTATTGATTTATAAATTATTAAAAAGAAACTTGATCACAGAAGAAACTTATGTACTTAGCTGGAAGCTGGTTTCATTGTTTTTTAAAGGTTTGGATTACTACTTATCTGAAAGTTGAAGTCGCCTCAGATGATGGACTCTAGGATTACTATTTACCTATGGTTGAAATCTCCAGCTACATCTTGATTACTCTGAAGACTCGCACATATATGAATAATTAGTACACATCGAGTCGGTTTAAGCACGCAGTCTCTCAACTGTTTACTCACTCACACATTCGTTCAGTTATTCGTTCATACATTCACACATCTCATACACCCACCACGCCCCCTCGGTTCGCACGCTACCAAACCACTTTCATACACGCATATTATACACACATACATCCACACCCACACTCCTGTTTTTCCCTTACACTCTCTTGCACACGATTCTTACACCCCCACACACACATGACGTTCCCAGACGTATAACTGGGTGGTGGCAGCAAAGGAAGAGTGACGTGCCAAGCGGGCTAATTCTATCCATATACTCATCATCACACATCTCCATATTATACTCATTTGGCATTGAGCCATTGCAAAAAAAATGCTTAAAATATATACGATCCTGAGAAGAAAAAAAAATGCTTAAAAGGCATATTAAAAATACATATTAAAATATATGTTATATATTAGATATTAGAATAATGGAAGTGAAAAAAAAGCAAT
>NW_028234425.1:40633652-40639908 GCF_977035675.1 Penaeus japonicus | reverse complement strand
ACAACAAACAAATAGATGGAATAAAGGAGTAAGTGGAGTAGGAGACAAACGAAGAAAAAATTGGTTACATCAATGTTATCTTTGTGTTCTTGGAATTGTTCTTGTTAGCACTTGTTTATTGTCTATAGAATGTTTTCCTTCTTCACCTCTCAATACTTTATTGCTATCCACTGGTATATGCATCATCTACTTCTATCACTTACGACTACATTTTGTTTACTCCAGATCATTAAGATTTAATATTTGTTAATACTATTTTTTCACTAATTATATTATACCCCAACGATAAATCTATTAATCCTACTGTAATACTGGTTCTTACTGACTAGCAGACATTAATATATGAATAATGACAAAAGATCAATCATCAGACTCCTTGAAAATGCTGTAATTTTCTAATTAATATCCTGGTAATGGTCTAACATTCTGAAATACTGTACTACTCAATTATTATCGATTTTAATACATCCACTTCTTACTTTCTTACCGATTACGTAACAAGCTTATTTTAATTTTCTTGAATTATACAGATACCACACGCGATTTGATGCTTTGGTCTCTTTTTGCCTGTCATCTATCTCTTCTCGTTCTAAGGCCACACAGGGATGCTGCTTGGAGTATCTGTCTCTAACAAATAAAGAAAAAAATCAGATATAAAGAAAGGAGGGAATCAGTGTTGTCAAATGCTTACGCGGGAAAACCTTGATAATATATATACATACATACATATATACATATATATATATATGTGTGTTATATATATATTTATATATATTTTATATTTATATATATTTATATATATATATATATTATAATTTATCATATTATGTGTGTGTGTGTGTGTGTGTGTGTTAGTTGTGATGTGTGTGTGTGTGTGTGATTGTGTGTGTTATATGTTGTGCGTAAAAGAAATAAGTTTTATATATTAGGTGTTTTCTTACTAGAACGCCCCAAGAACAAACGAGAAAACTCTCAACGTAAACTAAGAACTACTTATATTTAGTTAAAATATTTAATGGAATGACTATATGAGAATCTTAAGAGCCAATGAAGGATGAATGAGTGAGGAAGGAGAGAGGAAGGGGGGAGGGAAGGGTGAGATGGTATTGGGGGGAAGAGGCAGACATAAAGATATCTCTGGAATATTTATATATATGTTATATTATTATATATATATATATATATTATATATATATATATCATATATATGTGTTATTTATATATACATAATATGTTTATATTATATATATATATATATATATTTATATATAATGGTATATACATAAATTCACTACATACTATTTATATATTATATATATATATATATATATATATATATATATTATACATACATTGTCTTACTTACTGATATATATATATATAGTTTTATTAAGATTTTTATATATTATATTTATATAATATATATACATATATATTATCTTTATTTTTAACATTTTCTTATACACGATATATATTAATATTTATATAGTTATATATATTATATAATATATATTGATTGATTATTTATACTAAGATGAGAGAGGAGAGATAGAGAGAGTGTAGGAGAGAGACCTTTATTCATTAGATTGTGGAGAATATTTGTTTTGAGAGCAGATGAGATGAGAGAAGTTGAGTGTGAGTGAGAGGAGAGAGTGAGAGAGAGATTGGGAGCTATAAGAGTAGAGGAGAGAGAGAGAGAGAGAGTGAGAGGAAGGATGGAGTGAGATGAAGAGAGAGGTGAGAGAAATGAGGAGACGAGAGAGATGAATTGAGAGATGAGAGATGGGATGAGAGAGAAAAGAGAGAGATGTGAGAGAGGAGAGGAGAAGGTAGAAAGAGAGAGAGATGGAGAAGAGCGTCGAGAGGATGAGAGAGAGAGAAGAGAGAAAGTAGAGAGAGAAGAGAGAGAGAGAGTAGAAGAAGAGATGAGAGATGGAAGAGAAAGAGGGAGAGAGAGAGAGAGAGAGACAGAGTGAGTAAGGAGAGGAGGGAGATGAATTGAGAGATTGGTTGAGTAAGTTGTTGAGAGAGATTGAGAATCAGAGAGAGTTTAAGAGTTTGAGGAGAGGAGGAGCGAGTGAGAGGGAGTGAGAGGAGAGAGAGTGAGAGATGAGAATCGAAGAAGAGAGTGAGAGAAGAGAGAGGGAGAGAGAGGAAAGATGAAATTGAGATGAGAGAGGGAGAGAGGATGTTGTGAAGAGAGAGAAGAGAGAGTGAGAGATGATGGAGAGAAGGTAGAGATGAAGAGGATTTTTTATGAGAGAGGTAAGGAGAGACTGAGGAGGGCGAGACAGAGAGGACAGAGAGAGAAGGTAGAGAGACGAGTATAGAGAGGATGAATGTGTTTGGGATGAAGAGAAGGAGAGAGAGAGAGAAGACTACAGCAAAGGAATCTCTGGGAGGAAAACTTTGATATATAACAATAAGTAAAGAAATTAGAAAGCAAAATTGTTTGAACATTGGAATGGGCAAATAACTTTATCATCAAACGAGAACCAATAGAAAAAAAAAAAAAAAAAATATATATATATTCAGTAGAACATCCGAATTCTTCAATATGCAAAAAGCCTTTTTCTTTTCCTCTTTTCACCTCTACAGACACAGACTATGCCCCCTTCTCCTTTGCGCTAAGATCAGCGTCACCGTTTCTTCAATTCTTTTGATAAATAGATGAAGAAATATACATATATGTACATTTTGAATTATGGGATATATTTGTTATATTGATTTATTTTGCTTTATTTATATTATATATATTGTGATTTTTATATGTTTTAGTTTGTTTATCTGTCAATACAACAACGCACTCACACACTACACAGACACATACAAGACACACACACATCACACCACAACATCTATATATCTTATAGTGTGGTTGTGAGTCAATATGATAATCTAACCCCCCCAATATATATATATATATATTATATATTAGATATTCACTACATATATATTATATATATATATGTATATATATATATATGTTTTTTATATATATTGTATATATATATACACTGTATATTTTATATATTTATATATATATATAGTATATTTATTTATATATATATCTATATGTATTTTATATTTATATTTGTATAGTATTACATACATACATTTATATATATAGATAATATATATATATTATATATATGTCTCGTATATATATATTATATCTATAAGCTATATATATTTATTTTATCGTATTTTATGTATAGTATGTATTGTTTATACACCATACAACACAAATGATGTATACTAATATTAAACATATTTATATGCTATATATAATTATATATATTATATATATATATATTTATATATTTATTTTTATATATATATATGTAAGAATATATGTATAATATTAGATATATGTATAATATTATACATTATATATATATATATGTCCTATATATATATATATATATATATATATATATACCATTTTATATATGATATATTATATATATATAACACACCAACACACATGTATACATATGTATGTATGTATTATTTCGCAGATCATATACATAATATATATATATATTAGTAAATAATATTATATATTTATATTACTATTTATACATACATATTTTATACTTATTTATAATATAGTATTTATATATATATATAGACACTATGACTATCATTCAGATCTGATTATACTTTATATACCAGTATTTATATATATATATATTATTATATATATATATATTATATAATTAGTATATTATATTCTTATTTAATATATTATATACACATCTCAACACATCAACATCACCACTAACACACACCTCACACACTCACACACAGCACACACACACACACCACACACACACAACACAACTCACACACACATTATATATATTCTTATTCTATATTCTTATATTATTTAGGAGTTATATATATATATATTGTATATATTTATATTTATATATAATAGATATAATATTATATTGTTGTTGTATGTTTATGTTGGACTAGTATTGGTATATGGTATTTATAATAGTATGTATTTATGTATATATGTATATACTATATATATTTTATACATTTATATATATATTATAGTATATATATATAATCTTATATTTATATATATAGTATTATTTATATGTATATGTTATATATATATATATTAGAGTTTTGATTTAGATAATATATATATAATATAATATTATATATATATAATCCTATATTTATACATTATTTAATCTATATCTACAATATATATTTGCATATATTAATATAAATATAATAACATATGACATTATATATATATATTATTTAAAACATCTAATAATATAATATATATATTTATATATATTATTACATAATGTATATATAATATTTATATATATTATTATATCTATAGTATATGTTCTATAGTATGTTTGTGTATATATTATATATTTTTATATATTTGAATGTATTTATATCCTAAGTTATATCGATTTTATTGATTATTCTACCTATTATAGATATATATATATATATATTTAGTACATATGTATATTATATAATATATATTTATATTATATGAATTATATATATATATGTTTTTGAAGATTATATGGTTATATCTATATATATAATATATTAATATTATAGATAATTTCTACATAATATATATATTATATATATATGGTTTATATTATGGCATACATATAGATTTTATTCATATCACTATATATCATTATATATATATTTCATATATATATATATATCAATATTTTTATCATCCTAAGTATAATATACTATCTATTATTTATAATTTAAGATAATTATATATGTGTGGGTGGGTGTGTGTGTGTGTTTGTGTGTGTGTGTGTGTGTGTGTGTATGTGTGTTGTGACTGTGTGCGTATACTTTTCATTATATATATATATCTAGTAATATATTATATATATATATATCTATATATATATATGTATATATTTATGTATTATGTATATATTATAGTATATCATATATATATATATATATCTATATATATTTATATGATATTTTTTGAGATACATATAGATATATATCTATATATATATAAAAATATATATCATTATAGTATATATTATATATATATATATATTATATATATACAGACACACACACACAACACACACATCACGCACACACATATATACATACATATATTTTTCCTATATATATATAATATATATATATATATTTATTATATATATATTTTTTTATATTTATATATATATTATATATATATATGTATGTATGCGTGTGTGTGTGTGTGTGTGATATTGTGTGTGTTCTAAATATATATATATATATATAGTTAATATATATATATATAATATATATAATATATATATATTATATATGTATTATATATATCATATATATATTCTATTTATATATATATTATATATATATATATTTATACATATATGCATATATATATATATATTTATATATATATATATATATATATATATATATATTTATATTAAATATATATGTACACACACACACACACACACACAACCACACATCACACACATCGACACACAGCACCACAGAAGATGGAAATCCAGGTGGTTTTCGAATAATCTTCTAATATAATCCGTTTTGTTTATAGTGGGGTTTATCTACATGTATGTATGTATATATTTATATATATAGGGATATATTTATATATATATTATTATATATATATAGTATATATATATATATATATATATATACATAATAACTTAATGCAAAAAAACAAATTTTTTGCATTTTCTATTTGTTTATGTATGCATGTTGTATATATGTACATATATATATATATAATATATCATATATATATATATATATATATATATATATATATTATTTATATATATTTATATGTACCGAGGCAGATAGATCAATATATGTACGGATAGTTGAACAGAATGCATTAATGTATATATGCATATAACTCTCTATTCTAGCGTGCTTGGAATATTCTTCGCCCCTCCTCCTCCTCCTCCTTCGCCTCCTCCTTCTCATCATCCCTCTCCCGTTCCACCTGCTCCCTGTCCTCATCTTCCTCCACCTCCACACCTACCTGCACCTCCCATTCACCTCTACCTCCACCTCCAGCTTTATCTTCACTTTCATCTTCCCCCCCCCCCCCCCCTTCTCCTCTGCCTCCATCTTTACCTTCATCTTCATCTTCACCTCCACCTCCACCTTTCCCTCCACTTCCCCCTCTTCCTCCTCCACCTCCACCACCACCCCCACCCCCACCTTAACCGCC
>NW_028234425.1:40616152-40618652 GCF_977035675.1 Penaeus japonicus | reverse complement strand
ACTAACAATACCTACTAAATATCGACAATGAGAATAATTATGGTAACATGAATGATGATAATAGAATAGATAGTAAATGTAATAAACCAGAAATATTAATCATATAGGAATAGTGAAAAACAAAACAAAACTGGAAGATGATAACTATTGATGATGATGATAATCTGATATAATTCATCAAAACACTCAGGGACAGAATTTGAAATAAATAAAAAAGTACATAATGCAAAATCAGAAATACTTCAAAGCACACAGAACAAAAATAACATAGAACCGTAAATGACACATTAGCTGGTCATCACACGGAATAGACCATCTGCAGGTGGTTCTAGGTGGTCATTATTATTCCCTTTACCAGTTGTAGTAGTAGTGTATGAACCCACCAACACCTTCCCCCCCACCCCCCACCCATCACCCCCCCTCCTCCCCCCTCTCAAACCTCTTTCCTCTCCCTTAAACCTGGCTCTGGATACTCCAACACGCATATGACAAAATTATAAATTCGAATTGAGGCAGAAGACATAAACATAATTGTTGCACTTTGACACATGATATAGTCAATGGGTCACCTCACCTCTCACAGGCAGAGGTTGGCAGGGAATTGTGTTGTGTTGTGGCCCGGCTCAGATTCAGTAGTGTGGCCATCTGTACCAAGAACGTGGCCGTGAATTCCCATGGTAAGTGTATCAGCTGATTTGTGTGTGTTATATTTTTGTGAGGTGTTCTTTTCATTCACTAAATGATTGATGGTGTATTTACCTTATTTGTATATTCAATGAATGATTTATAGATGTACGTTAATAATTTTCACACCTGCTAAGTTTTTGGAAGCCATTGGATAATCATACACACATGTACTGATTTTTATAAAAATGTATTGATCTATATGAATATGTATTTCCAAACTTACTGATCTGATCGTCTATCCCGTCATTATTAGCGATTAATTCAATCATTTCTGATAATTTGTTCATTTTGCTGTTATGAATAATATGATTAATTTTATTATTACAATCATACTACGTCTTTTCTGATAAGTTGACAATGTCAATACTACTGATGAAAGTATTAACAGATACAGCATCAAAGATCCAAAAATGATAATGATCATGGCATTACAGAAAGGATGATTAATTAATGTATTTGAGAAAATGTAAGTCTAAATCAGTGTTGGTGTTAGGGTTGAATAACAGGAGTAATGCTTATGCTAATTATGGTAAAGATAAGAATGGTAGTAATGAAAATATGTGTAAACTGATGTGGTGGCAGTAGTAAGAAAAATCGTAATGATGATAATGGTGATAATGATGATAAGTAGTATTGTAAATATACCCCCCCCCCCCCCCCCCCCCTTTTCCCCCCCCCCACCCCCTCTCCTACAACCCCCCCCCACCTCTAGGTAGTGGATAATTAATAGTAGTATGTATTATGCTAGTAACTAATAGAGCTTAACAGCAGCAGTTTAGTTTCTATAAGAGTTAGTAATGGATGATTAAGCAATCCGGCAATAGGTTTTCTAGGCAATCATTAATAATGGTTATTATTATTAAAAAAAGAACGCAATAAAAGAGGTAATGGTAGGGAAACTGACAATTGTTCATAATGGTAGTAGAAAATAATTGAACAGTCAATTTTTTATAAAAGAATTAAAAAAAAATTACAAATGATAATAATCGATATTACTAAAATATACGATAATAATATGGAGCGAAGACAATGTTTGATCGTTTAAAAACAATCAAGCATCATATAAGCAATAATAATAATTTAATGAAATAATGATATTATAGCGAGGATAATGAGAAATAATGATAAACAGTATATAAATGGTAGTAAAATTTATGATTAACGTTAATGATGATAACAATAGCGCTGTTATAATAATAATGTTAGATTTAACCCGATGATAATAATGGTGATAATATAACAAACAATCTGATGATAATATTGATGGATAACTTGTAGTAAAAACAAATCAGAAAGCAGTAGTATCTAAAATAAGAACAACAAGATGCCAGTAATAATAATGTTGATAATAGATAGCATTTAGTAACAATTGATAAAAACAATGATGATAAAAATAAAAATACCAGATATATCAGATAATGAATGGAAAAACTATAAGGAATAATCATACAGAATGATGATGAAAATAATGATCGATAATTAATGATAGGATTACAATGATAATGATAATAATAACCAACAGCAATAATTATTGATGACTGAAAAATAACACTTTATCATAAGGATATAGCCCTAATGTGCTTTTGTGTTTGTATGTGAATGCAACTGCGAAGGAAAGTGAGAGAAAGGAGGAGAATATATAATATATATTATTTACTTACGATTATATAAAGTTATAATTCTAAGAAAGTAAATTTACGCACCCACTAAACATTAAAATATTATATATATATCGTTATCATATATGATACGCTCTTTATATACTAAATATATAATATATATATATAGTATATATATAGTTATATAATAGTTA
>NW_028234425.1:40608723-40611052 GCF_977035675.1 Penaeus japonicus | reverse complement strand
ATTATATTTTTATATATTTTATTAAATATATATATATATAAAATATATATAAAAATACAGATGAAATTTGTAAAGGGGGGAATGGGGGAAATATTTTTTTAATTTTTAGAGGTTTAATAGGGGAGGGAACAGCGACATAAAAATTAAAATCCACGCAAAAAAAAAAAAAAAATAAAAATAATGTCAGGGCATCCACTTTTCATTTTCAGGGGAAAATTTTTCAGGAAAAAAGGGAAGGGGAAAGCGGGAATCCCACCAACAGCTAAAGTTTTTCCCGATGAGTTGTTTTTTTGGGCGAGTCAGCAATGAATTAACAATTACAAAGGGGAATCTAAATTGGTCTTAAAATTTTTAACGGGAAAAAAGACTAAAGTCGCGTTCAACTTTCAAAACCCCGTTGAAAAAAATAAGGAACAGGCGAGGCACTAAAAGCAGTTAAACAAGTATTTATAACCAAGAAACTCATCCAGAAGAATACTTCCGGGGGAAGCGATAAAACACGAATAAGCTGGGGCTAAGTGTTTTTGGTACACACATAATATATACAATTCGCCCATTAGTCTAAAAAAAAAAGGTTTTTAACAAGTGCCCCCAAAACTAGGTAAAACGCACTACAACGTTTTTGAGAGGTGTTGTAAAACCCGGGAAAAGATGGGAAAAGCTTTATAGGGATTGACTTAGAACAGAAAAAAAAAACCCAAAATTTGGGGAACAAAAAAGAGAGGATTATTTAAAGTTTTAACAAAAAAAAAGTAGAAATGGGCTGATCAATAACGGAACAGGACAACAGGGGACAAAAAAAAAAAACAAAAAGGGGAAATAGATGAACAAAGAGACCAAGATCAATGGGGAAGGGCGGATGAAAAGTGAATTTCGTAGTCAAATTGGAAATCAAGGGCCCAGACCGGAAGACTGAAAAAAAAACAAAAAATAAAAAGGGGGCCCCGCTGCAGTGGAATGAAAGGCTGATGATGATGATAATATATAATATTAATATAATATATAATAATTTATATATATATATATATATATATTTTTTTTTTTTTGTGTTTGATAAATATGTATATATTATATATATATAATATTATTATAAAATAAATATATTTTTGTTTTTGATATATTTTATTTATATATATATATAATATTTATTTTATATATTATATTATATTATACAAACATACATAAAATTTTCCTTATATTTCATATATTCATAATATAATATATATAAAATATATATATATTATATAAAATATATATATATATATATATATTTATATTATATAATATTATTTATAATACATACATACATATATATTTCATACATATATTCATAAAATTTATATATATATATAGTTTATATAATATATAAAATATATATATATTATATAAAATATATATGTATCTATTATATATATTTTTTATATATATTTTTATTTATATATTATATATTTATATACTCAAATATAATTTAAGCATTTATGTTTATATATCTATTATATATATTATTTATATTTTATATATAATATTTTATATATATAATATATATTTATATGTTAACAAATATATGTATATATATATATATATATTATATTTATGATATATATATTTAAATATATATATATATATTATTTATTATATTTATTTTTTTAATACATAAATACAATATTTATTTTGCATAATATATTCATATATAATATATATATATATATATAATATATATATTATATATATATAAATATTTTATATATATATATGTATATATATAAATATATTTATATATATATATATATATATATATATATATATATATATATTATATATGTATATATATAATAATATATATATATATATATATATATATATATATATATATATATATATATATATATATATAATACATACTGTTTTATGTATAGGGCTGGTAATTTAACTCTCATTCTTTTTCAGTTTCTCTCATGAATTTAGTTTATTACATATAAATATATAGAGAGATATTTACTTGATCAGATAGATAAGAAAGATATTGTTTTTTATTTTTCTTTTTCTTTGTTCTGCATTACATAATTTTTGAAAGTTGTTTTTAAACTCTCCTCTTTTATTTATTTCTTTGAACTTTTTTCCATTTTCTTATTTTTTTCTTTGGTTGCCTTCTTTCAGGCTAAAAGGAATGTTCATTTTTTTAACAAGCTTATGAAGAACTTATTTTATTTAAAAATAAATTTAATGCTGATTTTTTTAAGAGGGTTCTTTGTGATAACCTGGGTCTTTAAATTGAAATAATGTTCATTTTGGGTCATACATCATTTTCTTTTTATTTTTTCTTTTTCTT
>NW_028234425.1:40597243-40603623 GCF_977035675.1 Penaeus japonicus | reverse complement strand
TGAGAATACTCTTTTATAATCATTAAAACAATTAAAATCATTATTGTTAATATGATTTATATTTTATAAAAAAATATATATTAAATAAATTTCTTATAATTATTATTTTTTATTAATTATATAATCGTTCTTGTATGTAATTAATAATATATTCTTATATTAATTATTTAATTATCTTATATTTAATTATAAATTAATTTTCAATTTTATTATTATTAGTAACCTGTGATCGGTAATGTATAAAATTCTAGATTAATTATCTTCAGTTTCTTACCTTTTATGAGCATACTTCCTGATGTCTATTAGCTCTCGGAAGGTTAACCGGGACAGTAAGATAATGTCCGTCCTAGTAATTTTTATGATTTATTCTTTATGACCGACCTATCCCATTGACTCCTCGGAGAAAGGTTCCGGGAGTTATGCATAAATCCCAGATCGGTCTATCACGAATTGGATACGATCTGATCTGGTATATTGAAATCATACTAAAGACGCATCTCCATTGAATACAATCATCAAAAAGCATCTTCTGCGGTCTTCAGCAGTGAACTTCAAGTATCGTTGTATATTTGAAAAGTTATCTGCTTAAAATGAAAACAGTTATTTCTACTTTTATGAAATGAATGATATCCGAGCCGTTTGTTGATGTATTAGACACATCAGCTTCGAATGTAATGAAATAACTAATTTATTTATAAATGCATTTATAAATTAAAATCATCTGATGGTTTATGATAATTTATATTTTTGAATAAAACAATTCATATGTATTATATTTAATTCTATGTTTAATTTTATTATTTATATATGTTTTGTATAATTAATATGTTCTATTATGTATTATGATTATTAATGTCTTAGTATTAAATTATTTAATATTTCTCTTATATGTAATAATAACATTCTAATTGTTCATGTGTAATTAATTCAGGGTAACTGGGTAGGGTAATTGTATAAGTCCGTCACTATGATTAATTATTTCATGATTTCCTGACGCTTTATGAAGCCAGGTGAACCTTTCAGTGATTAGCTTAAGGTCCTCCGGAGAGAAGGTACTGGCGTCAGGGTAATTGTATAAAGTCTCATATGATAATTATCTTCTGATTTCTTGACTTTTTGAGCCAGGGAACTTCCAGTATGTAGTATAAGCATCCTCAAAAGTTAATGGGCTGTGAGTAATTGAACACTCCCAGTATGGATGGATTCTTCAAAGATGAGAGTGTGATCTAGTTGTAAATGAAATATGACTAAACACTTCAGTCTGATATACAATAAGCTTCAAAAGATTTCATGTCGGTGTTGAACAGTAACTTTCCGGATGAGTTGTATTCATCTCGAAGGTTCTTGGGCTGTAAGAGTCTGATGTAATGAATAACTATTATATCTTTAAAATGCATTATACGAATTAATCATTGATGGTCTACATGAATATTATATATTTTGAATAAAAACATCTATATGTAATTATAAACATTCATAATTGTTCTGTATGTAATTAATAATATGTCTGTATGTAATTAATAATATATCTGTTTGTTTAATTATATTTTTGTATATTTTAAAATTATTCTATATTGATTAATACATCAAATCTGTCTTGTGTATTATTGGGTACCTGGTGATCAGTAATTGTTAAAGTCGTCATTGATTAATTATTCTTCATGATTTCTGAGTTTATGAACCAGGTGAACCTTTCCTGATGTATTTAGGCTCTCCGAGAGGTTACCTGGTCGGTTGTAATCGTCATGATTATATTTCTTTCTTGACGTTAGAGCCGGGATTTCCGTGATGTAATGAAATAACATAATCTATATCTTTATAAATGCATTTAATAACGAATTAAAATCATCTGGATTGGTCTACTATGAATAATTTATATTTTATGAATAAAAACAATTCATATATGTAATTAATAATATGTTCTTGTATGTAATTAATAATATGTTCTTGTATGTAATTAATAATATGTTCTTGTATGTAATTAATACATTCATAATCTGTTCTTGTATGTAATTAATAATATATTCTTATATGTAATTAATTTTCAAAATTATCTCTTCATATCTGTAATTAATAACAATTCATAATCTGTTCATATGTGTAATTAATATTCAGGGTAACCTGGGCTGATCAGGGTAATTGTATAAACGTCCGTCACTATGATTAATTATTCTTCATGATTTCCTTGACGCTTTTATGAAGCCCAGGTGAACCTTTCCCAGTGATGTAGCTATTAAGGCATCCTCCGGAGAAAGGTTAACCTGGGCTGATCAGGGTAATTGTATAAATGTCCGTCACTATGATTAATTATTCTTCATGATTTCCTTGACGCTTTTATGAAGCCCAGGTGAACCTTTCCCAGTGATGTAGCTATTAAGGCATCCTCCGGAGAAAGGTTAACCTGGGCTGATGATGGTAATTGCATACAAACGTCCGCCAGTATCGGATGAGATTCTATCAACAGAATTGGACGAGTGCTGGATCTAGTCATGGTAAATTGAAATCATGCACTAAAGACGCACTCTCCCAGTCTGAGATATACAATCAAGCTTCAAAAAGCATCTTCATGTCGGTCGTTGAAGCCCAGGTGAACCTTTCCCAGTGATGCAGTTTGTTATTCATCTTCCGAAGAAAGGTTCATCTGGGCTGGTTAAGAGAATATTGTACAAACACTGTTGAATTGTCTACATTTTATGCAAAAATGAAAATCAGATCATTCCTAAGAGCCCGTTTTGATTGACTACTGTATTACGGACTCGAGGCCCGAGTTCCCACGCGTCTGCTCAGAATGTAATGAAATAACATAATCTATATCTTTATAAATGCATTTAATAACGAATTAAAATCATATGGATTGGTCTACTATGAATAATTTATATATTTATGAATAAAAACAATTCTATTGTAATTAATAACATTCTAATCTGTTTTGTATGTAATTAATAATGTTCTTGTATTAATTAATAATTATAATTGTTTTTATGTATTAATAATATGTTTTATATGTAATTAATTGAAAATTATCTCTCATTCTGTAATTAATAACAATTAAATCTGTCATATTGTAATTAATATTCAGGGTAACCTGGCTGATCAGGGATTGTATAAACGTCCGTCACTATGATTATTATTCTCATATTTCCTTGCGTTTTATGAGCCAAGGTGAACCTTTCCCAGTGTGTAGCTTTAAGCTCCGGAGAAAGTTAACCGGTGTGGTAATTGATAAACGTCCGCCATGTTCGGCTGAAGGACCTTTCCTAATTAGATCTGAGTCGGTTGGTATTGATCATGCAGTATCGTTTTACACGTGCAGGCTGGATCATCTGTAATTGAATCATGCACTAAGCTCCCATGAGATTATCAAGTTCAAAAAGCTCTTCATGTCGTCTGAAGCCAGTGAACCTTTCCAGTGATGCAGTTGTTATTCATCTTCGAGAAAGGTATCTGGGTGTTAAGAGAATATTGTACAACACTGTTATGTCTACATTTTATGCAAATGAAAATCAATCATCCAAGAGCCGTTGATGCTACTTATTACGGACGACCCGAGTTCCCACGCGTTGCTCTGAATGTAATGAAATACATAATCTATATCTTTATAAATGCATTATAACGAATTAAAATCATCTGGATTGGTCTACTATGAATAATTTATATATTTATGAATAAAAACAATTCATATATGTAATTAATAAACATCATAATCTGTTCTTGTATGTATTAATATATGTTCTTGTATTAATTAATACATTCATAATTGTTCTTGTATGTAATTAATAATATTCTTTATGTAATTATTTAAAATTATTCTTCTATCTGTATTAATACAATTCATATCTGTTCATATGTGAATTAATATTCAGTACGCTGATCAGGGTAATTGTATAAACGTCCGTCCTAGATAATTATTCTTCAGATTTCTTGCGTTTATGAACCAGTGACTTCCGTGAGAGTTAGGCATCTCCGGAGAAAGGTAACTGGGCTGATAGGGTAATTGTAAAGTCCGTCACTATGATTAATTATTCTTCATGATTTCTTGACGCTTTTTGAGCCAGGTGAACCTTTCCAGTGATGTAGCTATTAAGGCATCCTCGGAGAAAGGTTAACGGGCTGATGATGGTAATTGCATACAAACGTCCGCCAGTATCGGATGAGATTCTATCAACGAATTGGAGAGGCTGGATTATATGGTAATTGAAATCATGCACTAAAGACGCATCTCCAGTCTGAGATATACAATCAAGCTTCAAAAAGCATCTTCATGTCGGTCGTGAAGCCAGGTGAACCTTTCCCATATGCGTTTGTTATTCTTTCGAAGAAAGGTTCATCTGGCTGGTTAAAGAAATGTACAAACCTGTTGAATTGCTACATTTTATGCAAAATGAAAACGATCATTCTAAGAGCCCGTTTGATTGATATGTATTACGGATAGGCCCGAGTTCCACCGTCTGCTGATGTATGAAATAACATAATCTTATCTTTATAAATGCATTATACGAATTAATCTTGATTGGTACTATGAATAATTATATATTTATGAATAAAAACATTCATATATGTAATTAATAAACATTCATAATCTGTTCTTGTATGTAATAATAATATGTTCTTGTATGTAATTAATACATCATAATTTTTTGTATGTAATTAATAATATTTCTTATATGTAATTAATTTCAAAATTATCTCTTCATATCTGTAATTAATAACAATTCAAATTGTTCATATTGTAATTAATATTCAGGGTAACCTGGCTGATCAGGGTAATTGTATAAACGTCCGTCACTATGATTAATTATTCTTCATGATTTCCTTGACGCTTTTATGAAGCCCAGTGAACCTTTCCCAGTGATGTAGCTATTAAGGCATCCTCCGGAGAAAGTTAACCTGGGTGATCAGGGTAATTGTATAATGTCCGTCACTATGATTAATTATTCTTCATGATTTCCTTGACGCTTTTATAAGCCCAGGTGACCTTTCCCAGTGATGTAGCTATTAAGGCATCCTCGAGAAAGGTTAACCTGGGCTGATGATGGTAATTGCATACAAACGTCCGCCAGTATCGATGAGATTCTATCAACAGAATGACGAGTGCTGGATCTAGTCATGGTAATTGAAATCATCACTAAAGACGCACTCTCCCATCTGAGATATACAATCAAGCTTCAAAAGCATCTTCATGTCGGTCGTTGAACCAGGTGAACCTTTCCCAGTGATGCAGTTTGGGGGGGGGGGGGGGGGGGGGGGGGGGGGGGGGGGGGGGGGGGGGGGGGGGGGGGGGGGGGGGGGGGGGGGGGGGGGGGGGGGGGGGGGGGGGGGGGGGGGGGGGGGGGGGGGGGGGGGGGGGGTTTTTTTTTTTTTTTTTTTTTTTTTTTTTTTTTTTTTTTTTTTTTTTTTTTTTTTTTTTTTTTTTTTTTTTTTTTTTTTTTTTTTTTTTTTTTTTTTTTTTTTTTTTTTTTTTTTTTTTTTTTTTTTGTTTTTTTTTTTTTTTTTTTTTTTTTTTTTTTTTTTTTTTTTTTTTTTTTTTTTTTTTTTTTTTTTTTTTTTTTTTTTTTTTTTTTTTTTTTTTTTTTTTTTTTTTTTTTTTTTTTTTTTTTTTTTTTTTTTTTTTTTTGAATAAAAAAAATTAATATATGTAATTAATAAACATTCATAATTGTTCTTGTTGATTCTTAGATATTTTTTTTGTAATTAATAATATGTTCTTGTATGTAATTAATAAATTCTGTATTATAAATTGTTCTTGTATTAATTAATAATCAATTTTCTGTAGTAATATAATATGTTCTTATATGTAATTAATTTTGAAAATTATCTCTTCATATCTGTAATAATAACAATTTCATAATCTGTTCATATGTGTAATTAATATTCAGGGTAAACCAGGGCTGATCAGGGTAATTGTATAAACGTCCGTCACTATGATTAATTATTCTTCATGATTTCCTTGACGCTTTTATGAAGCCCAGGTGAACCTTTCCCAGTGATGTAGCTATTAAGGCATCCTCCGGAGAAAGGTTAACCTGGGCTGATCAGGGTAATTGTATAAATGTCCGTCACTATGATTAATTATTCTTCATGATTTCCTTGACGCTTTTATGAAGCCCAGGTGAACCTTTCCCAGTGATGTAGCTATTAAGGCATCCTCCGGAGAAAGGTTAACCTGGGCTGATGATGGTAATTGCATACAAACGTCCGCCAGTATCGGATGAGATTCTATCAACAGAATTGGACGAGTGCTGGATCTAGTCATGGTAAATTGAAATCATGCACTAAAGACGCACTCTCCCAGTCTGAGATATACAATCAAGCTTCAAAAAGCATCTTCATGTCGGTCGTTGAAGCCCAGGTGAACCTTTCCAGTGATGCAGTTTGTTATT
>NW_028234425.1:40557456-40597143 GCF_977035675.1 Penaeus japonicus | reverse complement strand
TTTAAGCATTTTTGGCTATTTTCAGGGTCGTGTCATATTTTTTTTTTACTGCACCTTTTTTCTCTCAATTGCTAAATCCTTTAATATAACGAAAAGCAGCGCATCTAACTATAATCCGTTTCATTATCAGAATGGTTCAAACGTGTATTTTAAGCATTTTTGGGTATTTTCAGGATTGTGTCATTTTTTTTTAGTGCACCTTTTTTCTCTCAATTGCTAAATCCTTTAATATAACGAAAAACAGCGCATTTAACTATAATCCGTTTCATTATCAGAATGACTCAAACGTGTATTTTAAGCATTTTTGGCTATTTTCGGGGTCGTGTCATTTTTTTTTTAGTGCACTTTTTTTCTCTCAATTGCTAAATCCTTTAATATAACGAAAAGCAGCGCATCTAACTATAATCCGTTTTATAATCAGAATGGCTCAAACGTGTATTTTAAGCATTTTTGGCTATTTTCAGGGTCGTGTTTATTACTGTCATTTTTTTTTTATTGCACCTTTTTTTCTCTCAATTGCTAAATCCTTTAATATAACGAAAAGCAGCTCATTTAACTATAATCCGTTTCATTATCAGAATGGCTCAAACGTGTATTTAAAGCATTTTTGGCTATTTTCGGGGTCGTGTCATTTTTTTTTTAGTGCACCTTTTTTCTCTCAATTGCTAAATCCTTTAATATAACGAAAAGCAGCGCATCTAACTATAATCCGTTTCATTATCAGAATGGCTCAAACGTGTATTTTAAGCATTTTTGGCTATTTTCAGGGACGTGTATATTACTGTCATTTTTTTTTTAGAGCACCTTTTTTTTCTCATTTGCTAAATCCTTTAATATAACGAAAAGCAGCGCATCTAACTATAATCCGTTTCATTATCAGAATGGCTCAAACGTGTATTTTAAGCATTTTTGGCTATTTTCAGGGTCGTGTATATTACTGTCCTTTTTTTTTATTGAACCTTTTTCTCTCAATTGCTAAATCCTTTGATATAACGAAAAGCAGCGCATCTAACTATAATCCGTTTCATTATCAGAATGGCTCAAACGTGTATTTTAAGCATTTTTGGCTATTTTCAGGGTCGTGTCATTTTTTTTTTTTTAGTGCACCTTTTTTCTCTCAATTGCTAAATCCTTTAATATAACGAAAAGCAGCGCATCTAACTATAATCCGTTTCATTATCAGAATGGTTCAAACGTGTATTTTAAGCATTTTTGGGTATTTTCAGGATTGTGTCATTTTTTTTAGTGCACCTTTTTTCTCTCAATTGGTAAATCCTTTAATATAACGAAAAACAGCGCATTTAACTATAATCCGTTTCATTATCAGAATGACTCAAACGTGTATTTTAAGCATTTTTGGCTATTTTCGGGGTCGTGTCATTTTTTTTTTAGTACACTTTTTTCTCTCAATTGCTAAATCCTTTAATATAACGAAAAGCAGCGCATCTAACTATAATCCGTTTTATAATCAGAATGGCTCAAACGTGTATTTTAAGCATTTTTGGCTATTTTCAGGGTCGTGTATATTACTGTCATTTTTTTTTTATTGCACCTTTTTTTCTCTCAATTGCTAAATCCTTTAATATAACGAAAAGCAGCTCATTTAACTATAATCCGTTTCATTATCAGAATGGCTCAAACGTGTATTTTAAGCATTTTTGGCTATTTTCAGGGACGTGTATATTACTGTCATTTTTTTTTTTAGAGCACCTTCTTTTTCTCATTTGCTAAATCCTTTAATATAACGAAAAGCAGCGCATCTAACTATAATCCGTTTCATTATCAGAATGGCTCAAACGTGTATTTTAAGCATTTTTGGCTATTTTCAGGGTCGTGTATATTACTGTCCTTTTTTTTTTTTTATTGAACCTTTTTCTCTCAATTGCTAAATCCTTTGATATAACGAAAAGCAGCGCATCTAACTATAATCCGTTTCATTATCAGAATGGCTCAAAAATGTATTTTAAGCATTTTTGGCTATTTTCAGGGTCGTGTATATTACTGTCCTTTTTTTTATTGAACCTTTTTCTCTCAATTGCTAAATCCTTTGATATAACGAAAAGCAGCGCATCTAACTATAATCCGTTTCATTATCAGAATGGCTCAAACGTGTATTTTAAGCATTTTTGGCTATTTTCAGGGTCGTGTCATTTTTTTTTTTAGTGCACCTTTTTTCTCTCAATTGCTAAATCCTTTAATATAACGAAAAGCAGCGCATCTAACTATAATCCGTTTCATTATCAGAATGGTTCAAACGTGTATTTTAAGCATTTTTGGGTATTTTCAGGATTGTGTCATTTTTTTTAGTGCACCTTTTTTCTCTCAATTGCTAAATCCTTTAATATAACGAAAAAAAGCGCATTTAACTATAATCCGTTTCATTATCAGAATGGCTCAAACGTGTATTTTAAGCATTTTTGGCTATTTTCAGGGTCGTGTATATTACTGATATTTGTTTTTTTAGTGCACCTTTTTTCTCTCAATTTTTAATCCTTTCATATAACGAAAAGCAGCGCATCTAACTATAATCCTCTTCATTATCAGAATGGCTCAAACGTGTATATTAAGTATTTTTGGCTATTTTCAGGGTCGTGTCATATTTTTTTTAGTGCAAGTTTTTTCTCTCAATTGCTAAATCCTTTAATATAACGAAAAACAGCGCATTTAACTATAATCCGTTTTGTCGCGGTCGACGGCGCCGTCCATGCGCAATCGCCCTCGATTACGTTACATAAAGGTGCGCCCTGCCTCAATTAAGATTGAAATTGAACGCCATGACTTTGCAGGAACGTATCTTGAGCGAGGAAGCAATATTGAAACACCAGTGACCCCTGGCAACCCCTTTGGCGACATCGAGTGACGTTAGATACGACTCTGGCGCCGCTTCATCATCTCGCTGCTTCCGGGTCGACGTAGCAGCATGACAAGTGGATGCCTTATCAACCTGGAACGATATCAGGCCATTCCAGCATCCCCTGGCCTTTTAAATGTTTATCAATGTTTTTAGGATGTAAGGAGTTTTCATTTCAAATGCTAGGATATATATTTGTGTTGATGACACTGCAATACGTAATCTTTTGTACACAGAACATTCGAGCTTTTATTGCATAAAGAAGGTCGGGAGGTTGTTTCTTAAGCAGCAGCATCTTTAGACGTTTAATCGGTTTTGCATTTTTACTTATTTTTTCAGTTTTAAGAGCCTTTTTAGCGTATTTTATTCCCGACATTCTTTTGTTTACATTCGGGTTTGTTTTTATTTTGGTTAATTCTTTTACCTCTGCGTTTTAAGAGTCATTTTTATTTTTCACTAATTCCATTTTAAGAACAGTATTTCATTTTTAGTTATTTTACGTGTTTATTTACCTTTACGTAGTATTTTAAGATAACTCGAAAGCTTTGTATATAAGAGCTGCCACGTGGGCTTCCAGCACTCGTGTCTGAGACCTTGAAGAGCTCACACCTTGTTGAGAACACAGCAGCAACAAAACAAAAATCTTGTGACACTAGAGTTACCCTGGTTTACGGGGCCTCTTGTTTCGCTAGATATTGTTGTTTCTGGGTTATTTAACGTAAGGAAATTAGAGTAAACGCTGTTTTGCACAGATTTTTGCGCACTCTTAGTGCTTTGCCTGCACCTTCAGTGCTTTGTTTTTTGCAGGTGACACGAGAGTATAGTAGTAGACAGCCCCCACCCCAGACCCGCAGCACTCTTCTACCACAGGGTAGCCCTTACGGGCTGTGACCCCTGGGTAGGGAGGCCCAGTAGTCTGGGGCGTCCTTTGGGCGCAACTTTTTTCTTTCCCTGTTTTTTTTTTCCATTTTTACGTGTGACCTTCCTGAGCCTACCGGAGTTTACCTTGTAAGCTCCAGTATTCGCTTGGGAGGTGGGCATTTTCTTACCGTCCCTCGCATTTGGCAGGTTCGGCGGTAGGGAAGTGTCTTCCACACAACTCCGATCCCTTAGTTGGTACTGGAGAACTCAACCAGGCTTCCACTAGGGGGGGCGAGGACGTGTAACGACAAGACTGTTTATTTTTTTGTATCCTCTCTTAGCTATTGGGATTAGGTTGATACAATAGTTAAGGGAAAAGTAGTCCTCTCAGGACAACGGGCTTTGGCCCAGGGTTCGGACCTGGTCCGACACCCGAGTATGGTTGATCCCCCGGCTACCCTTCCTCCTCCCCAAGGAGGAGGGGCGACTCCTAAACTCTCTAAGACAACTTTGACCACCAATGGAACCCCGACTAACGACCGACCCAGAAGACCATTTATTGATATCCCTCCAGAGAACGCAAGGTGTGTGAACATACGATGCGTGAATGAAAATCAATCGCTGAAAAATGTCAACCCCTTTATCATTAAGAAGGTCCTTGATGGTCAAGTGGAAGGCACTTTTGATTTTGTCCGAAAACTGCGAGATGGTAGCCTCCTTGTGAAAGTACAATTTAAATCTCAGGTTAAGGATTTGCTTAAACTGACGCAAATTCATGACCTTCAAGTTAAAGTAACTATTCCTGTTGGCCCAAATACCTGTAAGGGAGTAATCTTTCACAGGGATTTGAGGACAATGGAAGAAAGGGAAATTCTTGAGGCCATGAAAGACCAAAGCGTAGTAGAAGTAAATTGTATGACAAAGAAAGATGGAGATGTGCGAGTAAAAACCGGATTGTGTTTCTTGACTTTTTCCTTACCCAAAATTCCAAGTACTGTAAAAGTTGGATATGAGATCGTCCAAGTTCGACCCTATATCCAAAAACCAATGCGTTGCAATAGATGCCAAAAATTTGGACACACCTCATTACGATGCAATGATAAAGATACAGACAAATTCATGTGCGGTAAATGTGCTGGAGCCCATGATACTACTACCTGCAAGGAAAAGACACTCAAGTGTGCTAACTGTGGAGGTCCCCATCAGTCAGGCTCTGCTGAATGCAGCAGCCTGAAGACGGAGACTGAGACATTGGCATACATGAGAGAGCACGATGTTAGCTACCGTGAGGCCAAGAAGAAAGTTGACGGTTTGGCAAGCAAACCCAATACTTCTTACGCCTCAGCAGTAACCAACAACGTTTCCAATGCAAGCAGTATTAATCAGCAGCTCGCAGCTAAGGACCAGGAAATTTCCGAATTAAAGGAAACAGTTAAAAATTTAATGAATCAAGTTAAAGAATTGACTAAAACAATAAAGGAAATTGCTGAATCAACCCAGCAAAAAAAGCATCATAAGGAGGATGATACCAAATCACAATCTGGATCACACCTCTTAGTCCAGGCGACCCTACTAGAACTTCGTCTGGTAGTTGTTCTGCTCGTAAGAGCAGATCATCTTCTGCCGGGCGTCTCTCTAGCAGAGGGGAGCAGTCTATGGAGGCTACTGTCTCCAAAAATTCCCGAGAGAGGCCCTCGGGAAGCGAGGGAGAGGAGGAGGCGCCTCCCTCCCAAAAAAAGAAAATAAAAACCGGCGGACAAGGCACTTCCAAACCCCATAAAACGTAATCCACGCGTATACCATTATACAATGGAACTGTCGAAGTCTTAGATCAAAAATAAACTCCCTTAGATTATTAGCCTCGTCCTATGCTCCCGATATTATCGTTCTACAAGAAAGCCACTTAAACGACCAAGTCTCTGACGAGGTCGTATCGCTAAGAAACTACCATCTTTGTAGAAAAGACCGAGAGGGAAGGGGTGGAGGCGGAGTCGCCATGTACATCCACCAGAATCTCCCTTTCACTGAAGTGACGATTAAATCTACTTTGGAACACGTCGCATGCAAAGTAAAATTCAATAACACGTATCTGACTATATGCTCAGCTTATTGTCCACCAGATAAAATGGTAATCTATGATGAGCTTTTTGCTATTCAGGACAGTCTGCCAAATAACAAATTAATTTTAGGTGATTTTAACGCTCATCATACGTCATGGGGTTCCCTGCGGGTGAATGGTAGAGGTGAGCAAGTAGTTAAGTTGATCAACGACTCTGATCTGGTTCTTCTAAATGATGGTAGTCCAACGCGAATAGACGATAATACCGGTAATTTGAGCTTTATTGACTTATCATTGGTCTCTTCAACACTAGCAGCCAAGTGCCTGTGGCACACCATTGACGACTCGTTGGGAAGCGATCACCTTCCTATTTGTATTCAATATTCATGCGACACCACGAGGACGCCTTCAGCACCCAAATTTAACGTAAAAAGAGCAGATTGGGTCGCCTTCACAAGGAGCGTCAAGCTCGAAGTTGTTGGAGAAACCATTGATGATAAAGTAAACAGTGTTCAAAATTGTATTATAAATGCAGCGATGGCAACCATCCCTAAGACTTCGACAGATAGCGTTAAGCATAGAGTTCCATGGTGGACACCAGATTGCCGCAGGGCGCTATGTGAACGAAATAGGGCCTACAGGCTTTTCCCAAAAAACATCACAAATGAGAACTTTCGCAACTACAAACAAGCGAGAGCTAGGGCTCGAAGAACAATTAGACAAGCCAAAAGAGACTCCTGGCGAAGCTTTGTCTCTACGATTAACAGCAATACCAGCATTGCAGAGGTTTGGTCCACTGTCAACAAAATCAATAAAAAAAGAACATCATTTAAAATAAGAAATATCACTCATGAGGGAAATGAATATGATTCACCTAGAGACATTGCTAACATAATCGCCAGGCAGTTCTCTTATACAAGCAGCTCGGAAAACTACAACCCTGCATTCCTGACCACCAAGGAAGCAGCCGAGCTGCAACCAATTCACTTTGCCACAGGAGATGACCTTGATTACAATAAAGACCTAACAATGGATGAGCTTGTCCGAGCCCTAGAAGCCTGTAGAGGAACATCCCAGGCCCCGATGAAATTCGATATGAGATGATGAAGCATCTTAATCATGGTGACATGATTAAGTTGCTAGAAGTGTACAATGATATTTGGAAAAGCCAGACTTTTCCAAATTCATGGCACTTTGCCCACATCATTCCCATATTGAAAGGAGGGGGAAATCCCAAATCCGCTATATCTTACCACCCAATTGCGTTGACAAGTTGCTTATGCAAGGTCATGGAAAGAATTGTTAATAGTAGGCTATTGCATTTTTTAAATACCAGGAATTTACTAGTTGACGAGCAGTGCGGCTTCCGAAAGGGACGTCAAACTCTCGATCAACTAGTAAAACTGGAAAGTCATATTCATGAGGCATTTGCCAAAAAACAATTTTTGATTTCAGTATTTTTAGATATAGAAAAAGCCTACGACATGACATGGCGACATGGCCTACTCAGAAAACTTTATGCTTTCGGATTACGTGGAAACTTGCCTTGTTTTATCCAAAATTTCATATCTGACAGAACGTTTTCTGTCAAATTATTTTTTGACAATGTCACTTTCTCGGACATTTTTGTCCAGGCAAACGGGGTCCCACAAGGAAGTGTCTTGTCACCAACATTATTTTTATGTATGATTAATGACATTCTACCAGCTCCTCCTCGGAATCTTAAATACTCACTGTACGCCGATGACTGTGTATTATGGCACTCCAGCAGTAATGCAGAGTTCTCGGCAAATCAGATCCAATTGGCACTGGATATGATTCATAACTGGGGCCTCCAGTGGGGTTTTAAGTTTTCCATAAGAAAGAGTATTGGAGTGGTCTTTACCCATAGGAGAAAGCCCAACATCAGGCTAACTCTAGACAACCACCCAATACCTATTCAAAATTCAGCTAAATTTCTTGGTCTACTCTTTGATAGTAGATTGAATTGGAAAGACCACATTGGTCAATTAAAGAATAAATGTCAAAAAGCACTCAATTTATTAAAGTGCATTTCTGGACACAAATGGGGAGCTGATAGAAAGTCTTTACTGATGTTATATAAATCCCTGATTAGATCTAAAGTAGATTATGGGTCAATCGTGTATGGCTCGGCAACGAGCTCAACTCTGAAAGGACTGAATGTTGTGCAGAATGCGTGTTTACGTGTCTGTCTTGGAGCCCTTAAATGCACTCGCATCGAGCGCCTAGAGGTAGAGTCGGGAGTACCTCCCCTCCGTCTCAGACGCGGCCAGCTTGCGCTGACCTACGCCGTGAAAATAGCCAGGCAGCCCCAACATCGTAACAGGGATGTTTTGCGCCGGCAATTAGACCCACAGCACCGCGGCGGAAAGCCTCTGTGCAATAGACTCCAAGACCTCACAGACAAAGTCGGTATAGATCTCTCTACTATCGATACCCTGGTTCAATCAAATATAGCGCCGTGGGAAACCCCCAATTTTACCATTGTGGTAGACTGGCTACCATCAGTCAAAGCCACGGTACCGGAGGCGGAGGTACGCCAGCGGTTCAGAGAGATCATTATTAAACATCTTTCCTTTTTTCATTTGTATACCGACGGGTCCAAGACAGACGAGTGTGTGGGTGCGGGTGTATGGTCGACTGAATGTCAGTTGAGATTTCGATTGCCGAATCATACATCGATCTTTCTTGCTGAACTTTTTGCAATAGACAAAGCCTTAGATTTCGCCCTATCGACGACCCACGATAGAATAGTCATATTTTCAGACTCATTAAGTTCAATTAAAGCTATTAAATCCTTAGAAACTACAAAAAATGAATTACAGGGTAATATCATTCGTAAATTACATAGTGCCAATAAATCAATCAAGCTGATATGGGTACCTGGACACTCGGGTATACATGGCAATGAACAGGCTGACAAATTAGCCGGGTCGACTGGTGATCTGGAGCCTGGCATTGTCCGCACAGATCTCAGGTGTTTTGTCTCTTTTATAAAAGCAAAAATCCATCTCCTGTGGCAGAGTGAGTGGACCGACCTCACAATCTACAACAAGAACAAAGAAAAGATTGAAATGTGGGACACAGCCCACAGAAGAAACAGAAGGGAGGAGGTGGTGTTGGCCCGACTGAGGGTCAATGCCACACGTTTAACCCACCTCACTCCCTACATCGAAAAAAATTTCCCTCCACGATGTGACCACTGTCATAGACACCTCTCAGTGGCACATATTCTGATATTCTGTCAAAAACACCACAGCAAAAGACAGAATATTAAAAATTACTTCCAAATAAAAAATATTGAATTAAATATAACAAATCTACTATCAGATAATGAAAAAATAATAAGTAAAGTAATCACTTTTTTAAAGGAGACAAAACTTTATGACCTTCTATAGATTGATAAAATAAAATGGAATCATTGGCTTAATAACCTTGGCTTGTGCCGCTGGTTGATAGCCAATAAATCCAACAAACAAACAAACAAACAGCTTCCAGCGGAGCCCGCTTCCAGCCTTTGTTCAACACGCTTGTCTTGTCAGAAAGCTCTGTTCTCTCTCTTCGAGTACCCTGGCTGATTTTTCCATCTCGTCCAGCAACCAGATAAGTTATTGGTCGTGTACAGTTGTGAAATTCAGGTCGAGAGTGGTGATTATTGCATCAAAATTAACGCCAGGTATAACATAGACAAAGTGCCTTTTTTTTACTTTATTCGTGACTAAATTCTGCAGAAAACTATATATTGTGGTGTCATCTATGTGACTGCGTCAATTCGCCATATTTCATTTATATTAGTCAAGCTAATAATTCGTTTCTTTTAATTGTTTATAACTGCTTGCCCCTATACGCAGTTATTTTAGTACAATTATTAAGTTAATCTATATTCAGTCTTTAGGATATTGCCTAGTATCATTCCGGTATTTCCGCCTCCACATCCATTTTAGATTAATTTTATTGGGGCGACATCAACCCCGATTTCTAAGTTGATTCGTTTCGCTATCTATCTATTTTTATTGTGTTAGTTAAGGTCCCTTTCGCTACTGTTTGTATACCATCGGATATTTCTATGTATATATATGTCACATCTTGAACGGTGTCTAAGAGTGAACGTCTGTGGAGCAAAGGCCAACAACTATAAAGTTCATTTATTTTTACATGTATGTCAATTATTCTGTTATTTAATGATTACGGTATTTCTGCACATAATAAACGAAATTACCTGTGAAGTGTTTCTGAATCATATGTTTTAAATACCGAGTGAATGATTATTATTTTAAAGTTTGTATATTCATTTTAAATCATTTTAATTTGTTTCTCATTGTGGATACTTTGGCTGAAGGAGGATACGAAATACTTTACCTTAAAACTGGAAAAAAAGTATTAATCTGAATATTGTATTTGAAACGAAGAGATCAATTTCAGCTTTCCATCTGAAGAGAATTATTCAAATATTTTATCCGAATATAAAGATTAACTTGAATTCTGTATCTGGAAAAGAAAAAAATATATTAACAATAGTATAATAATACAACTCTATCTTGATAATACTGGCAGGTTGAGCATACGTTAAAATAATTATCAAATTAAATCTATTGCACCAGTATATGTGAATGAGCGATGGGTATACTCCTGGCCTATTGATTTATAAATTATTAAAAAGAAACTTGGTCACAGAAGAAACTTATGTACTTAGCTGGAAGCTGGTTTCACTGTTTTTAAAGGTTTGGATTACTACTTACCTGAGAGTTGAAGTCGCCTCAGATGATGGACTCTAGGATTACTGTTTACCTATGGTTGAAATCTCCAGCTACATGTTGATTACTCTGAAGACTCGCACATATATGAATAATTAGTACACATCGAGTCGGTTTAAGCACGCAGTCTCTCAACTGTTTACTCACTCACACATTCGTTCAGTTATTCGTTCATACATTCACACATCTCATACACCCACCACGCCCCCTCGGTTCGCACGCTACCAAACCACTTTCATACACGCATATTATACACACATACATCCACGCCCACACTCCTGTTTTTCCCTTACACTCTCTTGCACACGATTCTTACACCCCCACACACACATGACGTTCCCAGACGTATAACTGGGTGGTGGCAGCAAAGGAAGAGTGACGTGCCAAGCGGGCTAATTCTATGCATATACTCATCATCACACATCTCCATATTATACTCATTTGGCATTGAGCCATTGCACTGTCATTAAGTATATCTGCACACTACATTTAGTGGTAGGCAGGACGTCTATTTGGTATTCAACGGTACTACGCCTATTCGCCACGGGTACAGGGCGTCCCGCACTACTACACCTGTTTATTTGGTGTCCAGCGGTGGGATGCGATCTAGTGGTTACCTCCTAATTCATTCAATTAATTAGGGTCGAGAGACGTGTGTTGTCAGTAGTTGTAGCTAAAACCGATCGCGAATCTTTAAATTCATATTCATAACTTGAAAATGGGTAAGCGGACCAGGAACAGGCAAACAGACACAGATGAACATTTGGATTCGTCAGGTAGCAATCCGACTGAACCGCTTACAGGGAATAGTACTTTGATAGATGGAGAACAAAGGGGTACTATTGGGTTAACCATGTATGAGGAATTGTCACAGAAGTACGAGGCCCTCCAGACGCAATTTCTCGCTGTCCAAGAGCAGTGTACGACTTTGTCTAGGCTAATTAATGTAGGTGCTAGCACAAGTTCAGATCACAATATTCGTCCTGCCTCTAATCCATCTGATGCTTTATCAAGGTCAGAGCTTGTAACCATTCGTGAGCCAATTCCTCATTTTAAAGCCGAGATTCCAGCCTCGCAACCACTCCGTAGAAACCAAGAATTAGAAACCTGGTTGCGTCATGTAGAAAATGCTCATCCATATGCACCAGATACTGTGTTGATTCGAGCGGCACGCACTAGTTGTCGTGGGGCAGCGGATGCTATTGTTAATTCAGCCATCTTTGATAACATTTCTTCCTGGGTAGAATTCAAAGAAGCTTTAAGGCTAAGGTTGCGTGGAACGTGTTCCTCAACAGATTTCCTTAAGCATTTAAATAGTTATACTCTTGGTGCTCTGACTCCCCGAGATTTCTTCTTGTCCATTGAAACGGTTGTATGCCAAGGGATTAGGGATTATTCCTCAGAATTAGGCCCCCCAGATGTTCTAATGAGGCGTACATTTCTCGAAGGTTTACCCACATGGCTCCGTGAAAAGCTTATACTCACGGAAGACAAGCCCTTGTATACACTAGTAGAAGCAGCCCAAAAACTCTGGCATTTTCGATGCAATGCTGGAAAAGTTGAGCAACCCCCTGTCACCTTTGATATGGCAGGTGCTCGTCCTTCTTCCTCTTCAAGGGAGAAAACTACTTCGGTTGCCAGGGAGAGAGCTTTTCATTTTCAGGGTAATAGAATTTTACCTAAGCAACAAGCTGTATCTCCTTCTCAGTATTGTAATTTTCATAGGATCGACACTCATGATACTCGTGATTGTCGGGCAGCCCAACGAGCTACTGTACGTTGCATAAGATGCAACAGACAAGGTCATTTAGCTTCAAACTGTTTTTTTCGAGGCGATCGAGTGCCGCAGCAAGTCAACAACCGCTCAAACATCGGTGCGAACACAACCGATCCCCCACAGAGATCCTAAGCCAGTAAGTGACTCTGCTCCCATCTCAGATAAGGTCAAAACTGGACGACCTTTGGTGGAGCTTCAAGTTAATAAAACCAAAACGGTATGTTTCATTGATAGTGGTAGTGAAGTCACTCTAATCAGAAAGTCTTTTCTAAAACAATTTCCTAATTTCAGCTCGCAACCGTCAGAGAGACCGCTGCGAGGTGCTGCAGGTACCATTTTTCAAACAAGGGAGGTAACGATGCTAACTTTCCAAATCTCAGATCGGGTAAGGTGCCGTCACCAGGTTTATGTTGTGGATGATGATGTTAACTTCCCGGGAGACATGTTAATTGGCATAGACTTTATCCGCCGGTTCAATTTTCGGCTCATTTTTAATCACTCACCTGCTCACAGCTATGTTCTCTTTAACAGGGTTAAGCTACCGGTTTACTACACCGACACTGCTTCCCTAGGCCTGATATCCCTGCCTCGCTACCGCCTGCCTATTACGTGCCGTCGAAGTGACGCCACATCCGAGGCCTTGGCAGCAGAATGCGCTCATACGATCACATGCCCTCCGAAGGCCGGTCGTTTCATCCCTTGCGATGTCACAGATGCTTCCGTAGCTCTGGCAGAAATCGTGGGAAGGACAGCGCAGGTATTAATACCACACAGTGTTGTGCACATAGCTGATGGACGTTGCCATGTCTGGGTGGTCAATGATCATGGGACGCTAGTTGTTCTTGAGCAAGGTTTCAGGTTGGCCAATTTGTCTCCGGTAACAGAAGTTTTCACTTCTCATACCCGTGCGCACCCCTCGACAGATCGAAATGACAATTTAGGTACCAAACAGATTCACCCTGAGTGCGTGGTGCAGGAGGTAAGCAATCCTTCCAATGTTGACTTTACTGATTTTGAAGATGATTTTGATTACTCTTTTGGCTTAGGTGATTTTGGCTATTCTTCAAATGACTTTGACGTTTTCCCACAGTGCTCGTTTGAAGTGTCTACTATTGGTAAGGATGGTGACCCAATGATGGAGATTCCACGAGCTGAATTAGACCATCTTTCGTCCATTAGACGAGGTGAGATCTTGCACTTATTGGAGAAATACTCTGCACTTTTTGATGCTGACGCTCCGATGGGAGTCTTACCTCATCTACAGCATCATATACATACTACCACAGATGTTCCCATTAGAACTAAGCAGTGGAGATTGCCTGAAAGCACTCGAGCTCACATACGGTCAGAGTGCGACCAAATGTTAAAAGACGGCATTATTGAGCATTCCTCCTCTCCTTGGCTTTCACCCGTTGTTTTAGTTCGTAAGAAAGATGGTTCAACCAGATTCTGTGTTGATTATCGACATCTGAATAAAATCACTACTAATGATACTTACCCTATTCCCAGGATGGATCAGGCGATAGATGAACTCGCGGGAACCCAGTGGTATACCTTGCTGGATGCTAAATCGGCATATTGGACCATAGAAGTCGCGCCCGAGGACCGTCCGAAGACGGCATTCAGCGACGGAGCTCGCTTGTTTCAATTTAAGCGCATGCCATTTGGGCTTACTACGGCTCCGTCCACTTTCCAGCGTGCCATTTCCGCCGTCTTGAATCCAATATTAGGTAAGCATGCTTTGGCATACCTTGATGACGTAGTGATTTATTCTAATTCATTCGAGGAGCACCTTGAACACCTAAGTGAGGTATTGGACCTTTTGTCACAGGCGGGATTCAGACTGAATGTGGCTAAGTGTCGTTTTGCAGTCGACACCTTTATCTTCTTGGGTCACTTGGTAACACCCAAGGGTATTCTTCCAGACCCGGAGAAAGTCAGAGCGATATAAAAAATGTCACTTCCTAGAACCCCTCGTCAGGTTAGGCAGTTTTTGGGTGCTACAGGATTTTTTAGGAAGCATATTCCACAATATGCTCAAGTAGCAGCTCCCCTCACTCACCTACTTCGTAAAGATGTTAAATTTCGTTGGAAGGAAAGTGAACAGGAATCGTTTGAGACTTTAAAGAAAGCGTTGACATCGGCTCCTTGCTTGAGGAAGCCTGACTTTTCCCGTAGTTTTGAAGTCCATACAGATGCCTCTGGAGTCGCAATTGGTGCATGTCTAATCCAGAAAGCGGATGACGACACCCCTCAGGCTGTAGCTTATTTTTCAAGAAAGCTCCGTGATGCAGAAAGGAATTACGCCACAGTTGATTTAGAGGCTCTTGCCGTGGTGGAGGCGGTACGTCATTTCCACCCATATGTTTATGGTCGCAAGTTCTTGATATTCACTGATCATAGGCCTTTGGTATCTGAGTTTAAGCAACCCACAGCGTCTGCGCGGATGACTCGTTGGAGTCACGAGCTCTCGTGTTATGATTATGTCCTTAGTTACAAACCGGGGCGTGCTCATAACGTCCCAGATCTCTTAAGTAGGAATGTTAATCCCATTAATCAGGAATCTAATCCACTTTTGGATCCTCAGAGAGTGGCGGCAGAACAGCGCAGGGACCCCTTGTGGAGTGAATTGATAGGGTACCTATCTGAAGAGAGGCTCCCCAGGAGACGACTTCCGTTGCCTCTGGATGAATTTGAGTTGAGGGACGATGTTTTGTATCATCTTAGAACGCTTCCAGAGCGTCTGATTTGTCAGTTAGGGATACCTAGGAGTCTAAGAGAACACGCCCTAGAGTATGCTCATAATGATCCAACAGCTGCACACACAGGTATCTTTCGTACTTACTGTCGTCTACGAGATCGATACTATTTTCCTGGAATGTTAGCTGAGACTAGACGATACGTACTGTCTTGTGCAGCATGTCAACAACGAAAGGGTTTAGCTAGCCGTGCTATGCTTCAGCATATGCCTGATGTAAGTGCTCCCTTGGAACGTGTTTCTGCCGATTTGTTGGATCTGGGTAGTTCGGATAAAGGTAATAGATTTGTGCTGGTCATAGTGGACCATTTCACCAGATTTGTTCAATTGATTCCGCTAGTTTCTAAGGATGCAGAGGTTGTAGCTGATGCTTTTATAAACAATTTTATCACTTTATTCGGGCCGCCCAAAGTACTCTTATCAGATAACGGCCGAGAATTTAAAAATACGTTATTTCAGAGGGTGTGTGAAATTATGAAGACTAGAACGATATATTCTACAGCATACCACCCCCAGGCTAATGGTATGGTAGAGAGAGTCAACCGAGTGGTGAAAGATGCTCTCGCTACACTTCATATGGACCATCCAGAGGATTGGGATGATCTGCTGCCGTACGTCCGGTTTGCACTTAACACTTCAGTGCATCGCAGTGTAGGTGATACTCCGTTATACCTTCTTACCGGTCGAGATCTCTTCTTTCCAGTCGTTGGTACGAATTTGCAAGAAGTGGACGAGGATGTGGCCCCAGTTTTTCGTCAGAACTTGGAGACGGCACGTAATACAGCCCTCTCAGCGACGAGACAGGCAAGGGAAAGATGGGCTGCTGACTACAATCGTCGAGCTCGCCGTAAGCATGAGTTTAAGGAAGGTGATCTGGTATTACTACGTGGCACACCAAACTATGGTGGGAATCTTGCTCTCGCGCCTAGATGGATCGGTCCCGTGAGAGTTCTAAAGAAGATAGGACCGGCATCCTACGTCATCCAACACCCAGATGACCGGACTCGAGATATGAAGATGCACGCTAATCGACTTCGCGCCTTTATTGCACGTGCTGAGGTTCAATTTATGCCCGATGACCCATACGCCCGAGATGACGATATCTTCGCATCAGATCCAGGTAGTGACGAGGATCCAGGTACGGCAGGAGTAAATTTGCAACCCTAGCAAACGGTACGAGCGAGTCTCGAGGCCTTTGGTGTTCTGTTTATTTTATGATTATTTTTGGGGTTGATTTTTCGGCGTTGCCTTTCTCTTTGGGTCGTGGCACTGTTTGTTTTGTTATACCACGTTAATTATGCATATGACCATCTTGTAAACCCTAATATTCATACTGTACTCCTTCTCGCAGGGCATAGGCCGAGACTCTAGTCAAGCAGCTAAATTGGAACGCCCTCGATTACGTTACATAAAGGTGCGCCCTGCCTCAATTAAGATTGAAATTGAACGCCATGACTTTGCAGGAACGTATCTTGAGCGAGGAAGCAATATTGAAACACCAGTGACCCCTGGCAACCCCTTTGGCGACATCGAGTGACGTTAGATACGACTCTGGCGCCGCTTCATCATCTCGCTGCTTCCGGGTCGACGTAGCAGCATGACAAGTGGATGCCTTATCAACCTGGAACGATATCAGGCCATTCCAGCATCCCCTGGCCTGAAAAGATGAATATAAACATTAGTTGCAGTTGCCAGATGCCACCAGAATCATTCGCTGCACTTCTATCTGCTCTTCTACGACGTAAATCGCGTTGTCGCGCCGCATCGTCATCTTTTAAATGTTTATCAATGTTTTTAGGTTGTAAGGAGTTTTCATTTCAAATGCTAGGATATATATTTGTGTTGATGACACTGCAATACGTAATCTTTTGTACACAGAACATTCGAGCTTTTATTGCATAAAGAAGGTCGGGAGGTTGTTTCTTAAGCAGCAGCATCTTTAGACGTTTAATCGGTTTTGCATTTTTACTTATTTTTTTCAGTTTTAAGAGCTTTTACGCCTTTTTAGCGTATTTTATTCCCGACATTCTTTTGTTTACATTCGGGTTTGTTTTTATTTTGGTTAATTCTTTTACCTCTGCGTTTTAAGAGTCATTTTTATTTTTCACTAATTCCATTTTAAGAACAGTATTTCATTTTTAGTTATTTTACGTGTTTATTTACCTTTACGTAGTATTTTAAGATAACTCGAAAGCTTTGTATATAAGAGCTGCCACGTGGGCTTCCAGCGGAGCCCGCTTCCAGCCTTTGTTCAACACGCTTGTCTTGTCAGAAAGCTCTGTTCTCTCTCTTCGAGTACCCTGGCTGATTTTTCCATCTCGTCCAGCAACCAGATAAGTTATTGGTCGTGTACAGTTGTGAAATTCAGGTCGAGAGTGGTGATTATTGCATCAAAATTAACGCCAGGTATAACATAGACAAAGTGCCTTTTTTTTACTTTATTCGTGACTAAATTCTGCAGAAAACTATATATTGTGGTGTCATCTATGTGACTGCGTCAATTCGCCATATTTCATTTATATTAGTCAAGCTAATAATTCGTTTCTTTTAATTGTTTATAACTGCTTGCCCCTATACGCAGTTATTTTAGTACAATTATTAAGTTAATCTATATTCAGTCTTTAGGATATTGCCTAGTATCATTCCGGTATTTCCGCCTCCACATCCATTTTAGATTAATTTTATTGGGGCGACATCAACCCCGATTTCTAAGTTGATTCGTTTCGCTATCTATCTATTTTTATTGTGTTAGTTAAGGTCCCTTTCGCTACTGTTTGTATACCATCGGATATTTCTATGTATATATATGTCACATCTTGAACGGTGTCTAAGAGTGAACGTCTGTGGAGCAAAGGCCAACAACTATAAAGTTCATTTATTTTTACATGTATGTCAATTATTCTGTTATTTAATGATTACGGTATTTCTGCACATAATAAACGAAATTACCTGTGAAGTGTTTCTGAATCATATGTTTTAAATACCGAGTGAATGATTATTATTTTAAAGTTTGTATATTCATTTTAAATCATTTTAATTTGTTTCTCATTGTGGATACTTTGGCTGAAGGAGGATACGAAATACTTTACCTTAAAACTGGAAAAAAAGTATTAATCTGAATATTGTATTTGAAACGAAGAGATCAATTTCAGCTTTCCATCTGAAGAGAATTATTCAAATATTTTATCCGAATATAAAGATTAACTTGAATTCTGTATCTGGAAAAGAAAAAAATATATTAACAATAGTATAATAATACAACTCTATCTTGATAATACTGGCAGGTTGAGCATACGTTAAAATAATTATCAAATTAAATCTATTGCACCAGTATATGTGAATGAGCGATGGGTATACTCCTGGCCTATTGATTTATAAATTATTAAAAAGAAACTTGGTCACAGAAGAAACTTATGTACTTAGCTGGAAGCTGGTTTCATTGTTTTTAAAGGTTTGGATTACTACTTACCTGAGAGTTGAAGTCGCCTCAGATGATGGACTCTAGGATTACTGTTTACCTATGGTTGAAATCTCCAGCTACATGTTGATTACTCTGAAGACTCGCACATATATGAATAATTAGTACACATCGAGTCGGTTTAAGCACGCAGTCTCTCAACTGTTTACTCACTCACACATTCGTTCAGTTATTCGTTCATACATTCACACATCTCATACACCCACCACGCCCCCTCGGTTCGCACGCTACCAAACCACTTTCATACACGCATATTATACACACATACATCCACGCCCACACTCCTGTTTTTCCCTTACACTCTCTTGCACACGATTCTTACACCCCCACACACACATGACGTTCCCAGACGTATAACTGGGTGGTGGCAGCAAAGGAAGAGTGACGTGCCAAGCGGGCTAATTCTATGCATATACTCATCATCACACATCTCCATATTATACTCATTTGGCATTGAGCCATTGCACTGTCATTAAGTATATCTGCACACTACATTTAGTGGTAGGCAGGACGTCTATTTGGTATTCAACGGTACTACGCCTATTCGCCACGGGTACAGGGCGTCCCGCACTACTACACGTTTCATTATTAGAATGGCTAAAACGTGTATTTTAAGCATTTTTAGCTATTTTCAGGGTCGTGTATATTACTGTCATTTTTTTTTTAGTGCACCTTTTTTCTCTCAATTGCTAAATCCTTTAATATAACGAAAAGCAGCGCATCTAACTATAATCCGTTTCATTATCAGAATGGCTCAAACGTGTATTTTAAGCATTTTTGGCTATTTTCAGGGTCGTGTCATTTTTTTTTAGTGCACCTTTTTTCTCTCAATTGCTAAATCCTTTAATATAACGAAAAGCAGCGCATTTAACTATAATCCGTTTCATTATCAGAATGGCTCAAATGTGTATTTTAAGCATTTTTGGCTATTTTCAGGGTCGTGTCATTTTTTTTTTTTTTTTTGGCTATTTTCAGGGTCGTGTATATTACTGTCATCTTTTTTTTAGTGCACCTTTTTTCTCTCAATTGCTAAATCTTTTAATATAACGAAAAGCAGCGCATCTAACTATAATCCGTTTCATTATCAGAATGGCTCTAACGTGTATTTTAAGCATTTTTGGCTATTTTCAGGGTCGTGTCTTTTTTTTTCTTTTTAGTGCACCTTTTTTCTCTCAATTGCTAAATCCTTTAATATAACGAAAAACAGCGCATTTAACTATAATCCGTTTCATTATCAGAATGGCTCAAACGTGTATTTTAAGCATTTTTGGCTATTTTCGGGGTCGTGTCATTTTTTTTTTAGTGCACCTTTTTTCTCTCAATTGCTAAATCCTTTAATATAACGAAAAGCAGCGCATCTAACTATAATCCGTTTTATTATCAGAATGGCTCAAACGTGTATTTTAAGCATTTTTGGCTATTTTCAGGGTCGTGTATATTACTGTCATTTTTTTTTATTGCACCTTTTTTTCTCTCAATTGCTAAATCCTTTAATATAACGAAAAGCAGCTCATTTAACTATAATCCGTTTCATTATCAGAATGGCTCAAACGTGTATTTTAAGCATTTTTGGCTATTTTCAGGGACGTGTATATTACTGTCATTTTTTTTTAGAGCACCTTTTTTCTCTCATTTGCTAAATCCTTTAATATAACGAAAAGCAGCGCATCTAACTATAATCCGTTTCATTATCAGAATGGCTCAAACGTGTATTTTAAGCATTTTTGGCTATTTTCAGGGTCGTGTATATTACTGTCCTTTTTTTTTATTGAACCTTTTTCTCTCAATTGCTAAATCCTTTAATATAACGAAAAGCAGCGCATCTAACTATAATCCGTTTCATTATCAGAATGGCTCAAACGTGTATTTTAAGCATTTTTGGCTATTTTCAGGGTCGTGTCATTTTTTTTTTAGTGCACCTTTTTTCTCTTAATTGCTAAATCCTTTAATATAACGAAAAGCAGCGCATCTAACTATAATCCGTTTCATTATCAGAATGGCTCAAACGTGTATTTTAAGCATTTTTGGCTATTTTCAGGGTCGTGTCATTTTTTTTTTTAGTGCACCTTTTTTCTCTCAATTGCTAAATCCTTTAATATAACGAAAAGCAGCGCATCTAACTATAATCCGTTTCATTATCAGAATGGTTCAAACGTGTATTTTAAGCATTTTTGGGTATTTTCAGGATTGTGTCATTTTTTTAAGTACACCTTTTTTCTCTCAATTGCTAAATCCTTTAATATAACGAAAAAAAGTGTATTTTAAGCATTTTTGGCTATTTTCAGGGTGGTGTCATTTTTTTTTTAGTGCACCTTTTTTCTCTCAATTGCTAAATCCTTTAATATAACGAAAAACAGCGCATCTAACTATAATCCGTTTCATTATCAGAATGGTTCAAACGTGTATTTTAAGCATTTTTGGGTATTTTCAGGATTGTGTCATTTTTTTTAGTGCACCTTTTTTCTCTCAATTGCTAAATCCTTTAATATAACGAAAAAAGCGCATTTAACTATAATCCGTTTCATTATCAGAATGGCTCAAACGTGTATTTTAAGCATTTTTGGCTATTTTCAGGGTCGTGTCATTTTTTTTTTTTTAGTGCACCTTTTTTCTCTCAATTGCTAAATCCTTTAATATAATGAAAAACAGCGCATTTAACTATAATCCGTTTCATTATCAGAATGGCTCAAACGTGTATTTTAAGCATTTTTGGCTATTTTCAGGGTCGTGTCATTTTTTTTAGTGCACCTTTTTTCTCTCAATTGCTAAATCCTTTAATATAACGAAAAGCAGCGCATCTAACTATAATCCGTTTCATTATCAGAATGGCTCAAACGTGTATTTTAAGCATTTTTGGCTATTTTCAGGGTCGTGTATATTACTGTCATTTTTTTTTAGTGCACCTTTTTTCTCTCAATTGCTAAATCCTTTAATATAACGAAAAGCAGCGCATCTAACTATAATCCGTTTATTTATCAGAATGGCTCAAACGTGTATTTTAAGCATTTTTGGCTATTTTCAGGGTCGTGTCATTTTTTTTTAAGTACACCTTTTTTCTCTCAATTGCTAAATCCTTTAATATAACGAAAAACAGCGCATTTAACTATAATCCGTTTCATTATCAGAATGGCTCAAACGTGTATTTTAAGCATTTTTGGCTATTTTCAGGGTCGTGTCATTTTTTTTTTTTAGTGCACCTTTTTTCTCTCAATTGCTAAATCCTTTAATATAACGAAAAGCAGCGCATCTAACTATAATCCGTTTCATTATCAGAATGGCTCAAACGTGTATTTTAAGCATTTTTGGCTATTTTCAGGGTCGTGTATATTACTGTCATTTTTTTTAGTGCACCTTTTTTCTCTCAATTGCTAAATCCTTTAATATAACTAAAAGCAGCGCATTAAACTATAATCCGTTTCATTATCAGAATGGCTCAAAAGTGTATTTTAATCATTTTTGGCTATTTTCAGGGTCGTGTCATTTTTTTTTTTAGTGCACCTTTTTTCTCTCAATTGCTAAATCCTTTAATATAACGAAAAGCAGCGCATCTAACTATAATCCGTTTCATTATCAGAATGGCTCAAACGTGTATTTTAAGCATTTTTGGCTATTTTCAGGGTCGTGTATATTACTGTCATTTTTTTTTTAGTGCACCTTTTTTCTTTCAATTGCTAAATCCTTTAATATAACGAAAAGCAGCGCATCTAACTATAATCCGTTTCATTATCAGAATGGCTCAAACGTGTATTTTAAGCATTTTTGGCTATTTTCAGGGTCGTGTATATTACTGTCATTTTTTTTTGTGCACCTTTTTTCTCTCAATTGCTAAATCCTTTAATATAACGAAAAGCAGCGCATCTAACTATAATCCGTTTCATTATCAGAATGGCTCAAACGTGTATTTTAAGCATTTTTGGCTATTTTCAGGGTCGTGTATATTTCTGTAATTTTTTTTTTGTGCACCTTTTTTCTCTCAATTGCTAAATCCTTTAATATAACGAAAAACAGCGCATTTAACTATAATCCGTTTCATTATCAGAATCGCTCAAACGTGTATTTTAAGCATTTTTGGCTATTTTCAGGGTTTAGTCAATTTTTTTTTTAGTACACCTTTTTTTCTCAATTGCTAAATCCTTTAATATAACGAAAAACAGCGCATTTAACTATAATCCGTTTCATTATCAGAATGGCTCAAACGTGTATTTTAAGCATTTTTGGCTATTTTCAGGGTCGTGTAAATTTTTTTTAGTGCACCTTTTTTCTCTCAATTGCTAAATCCTTTAATTTAACGAAAAGATGCGCATCTAACTATAATCCGTTTCCTTATCAGAATGGCACAAACGTGTATTTTAAGTATTTTTGGCTATTTTAAGGGTCGTGTATATTACTGTCATTTTTTTTAAGGCACCTTTTTTCTCTCAATTGCTAAATCCTTTAATATAACGAAAAAAAGCGCATTTAACTATAATCCGTTTCATTATCAGAATGGCTCAAACGTGTATTTTAAGCATTTTTGGCTATTTTCAGGGTCGTGTCTATTACTGTCATTTTTTTTTTAGTGCACCTTTTTTCTCTCAATTGCTAAATCCTTTAATATAACGAAAAGCAGCGCATCTAACTATAATCCGTTTCATTATCAGAATGGCTCAAACGTGTATTTTAAGCATTTTTGGCTATTTTCAGGGTCGTGTCATTTTTTTTTTAGTGCACCTTTTTTCTCTCAATTGCTAAATCCTTTAATATAACGAAAAACAGCGCATTTAACTATAATCCGTTTCATTATCAGAATGGCTCAAACGTGTATTTTAAGCATTTTTGGCTATTTTCAGGGTCGTGTATATTACTGTCATTTTTTTTTAGTGCACCTTTTTTCTCTCAATTGCTAAATCCTTTAATATAACGACTATTTTCAGGGTCGTGTATATTACTGTCATCTTTTTTTAGTGCACCTTTTTTCTTTCAATTACTAAATCCTTTAATATAACAAAAAGCAGCGCATCTAACTATAATCCGTTTCATTATCAGAATGGCTGAAACGTGTATTTTAAGGATTTTTGGCTATTTTCAGGGTCGTGTCATTTTTTTTTAAGTACACCTTTTTTCTCTCAATTGCTAAATTCTTTAATATAACGAAAAGCAGCGCATCTAACTATAATCCGTTTCAGTATCAGAATGGCTCAAACGTATATTTTATGAATTTTTTGTCTATTTTCAGGGTCGTGTATATTACTGTCATTTTTTTTAGTGCACCTTTTTTCTCTCAATTGCTAAATCCTTTAATATAACGAAAAGCAGCGCATCTAACTATAATCCGTTTCATTAGCAGAATGGCTCAAACGTGTATTTTAAGCATTTTTGGCTATTTTCAGGGTCGAGTCATTTTTTTTTAGTGCACCTTTTTTCTCTCAATTGCTAAATCCTTTAATATAACGAAAAGCAGCGCATCTAACTATAATCCGTTTCATTATCAGAATGGCTCAAACGTGTATTTTAAGCATTTTTGGCTATTTTCAGGGTCCTTTATATTACTGTCATTTTTTTTTTAGTGCACCTTTTTTCTCTCAATTGCTAAATCCTTTAATATAACGAAAAGCAGCGCATCTAACTATAATCCGTTTCATTATCAGAATGGCTCAAACGTGTATTTTAAGCATTTTTGGCTATTTTAAGGGGCGTGTATATTACTGTCATTTTTTTTTTAGTGCACCTTTTTTCTCTCAATTGCTAAATCCTTTAATATAACGAAAAGCAGCGCATCTAACTATAATCCGTTTCATTATCAGAATGGCTCAAACGTGTATTTTAAGCATTTTTGGCTATTTTCAGGGTCGTGTCATTTTTTTTTTTAGTGCACCTTTTTTCTCTCAATTGCTAAATCCTTTAATATAACGAAAAACAGCGCATTTAACTATAATCCGTTTCATTATATGAATGGCTCAAACGTGTATTTTAAGCATTTTTGGCTATTTTCAGGGTCGTGTCATTTTTTTTTAGTGCACCTTTTTTCTCTCAATTGCTAAATCCTTTAATATAACGAAAAGCAGCGCATCTAACTATAATCCGTTTCATTATCAGAATGGCTCAAACGTGTATTTTAAGCATTTTTGGCTATTTTCAGGGTCGTGTATATTACTGTCATTTTTTTTTAGTGCACCTTTTTTCTCTCAATTGCTAAATCCTTTAATATAACGAAAAGCAGCGCATCTAACTATAATCCGTTTCATTATCAGAATGGCTCAAACGTGTATTTTAAGCATTTTTGGCTATTTTCAGGGTCGTGTATATTACTGTCATTTTTTTTTAGTGCACCTTTTTTCTCTCAATTGCTAAATCCTTTAATATAACGAAAAGCAGCGCATCTAACTATAATCCGTTTCATTATCAGAATGGCTCAAACGTGTATTTTAAGCATTTTTGGCTATTTTCAGGGTCGTGTCATTTTTTTTTTTTAGTGCACCTTTTTTCTCTCAATTGCTAAATCCTTTAATATAACGAAAAGCAGCGCATCTAACTATAATCCGTTTCATTATCAGAATGGCTCAAACGTGTATTTTAAGCATTTTTGGCTATTTTCAGGGTCGTGTATATTACTGTCATTTTTTTTTAGTGCACCTTTTTTCTCTCAATTGCTAAATCCTTTAATATAACGAAAAGCAGCGCATCTAACTATAATCCGTTTCATTATCAGAATGGCTCAAACGTGTATTTTAAGCATTTTTGGCTATTTTCAGGGTCGTGTCATTTTTTTTTTAGTGCACCTTTTTTCTCTCAATTGCTAAATCCTTTAATATAACGAAAAGCAGCGCATCTAACTATAATCCGTTTCATTATCAGAATGGCTCAAACGTGTATTTTAAGAATTTTTGGCTATTTTCAGGGTCGTGTCATTTTTTTTTTTAGTGCACCTTTTTTCTCTCAATTGCTAAATCCTTTAATATAACGAAAAGCAGCGCATCTAACTATAATCCGTTTCATTATCAGAATGGCTCAAACGTGTATTTTAAGCATTTTTGGCTATTTTCAGGTCGTGTATATTACTGTCATTTTTTTTTAGTGCACCTTTTTTCTCTCAATTGCTAAATCCTTTAATATAACGAAAAGCAGCGCATCTAACTATAATCCGTTTCATTATCAGAATGGCTCAAACGTGTATTTTAAGCATTTTTGGCTATTTTCAGGGTCGTGTATATTAGTCATTTTTTTTTTTAGTGCACCTTTTTTCTCTCAATTGCTAAATCCTTTAATATAACGAAAAGCAGCGCATCTAACTATAATCCGTTTCATTATCAGAATGGCTCAAACGTGTATTTTAAGCATTTTTGGCTATTTTCAGGGTCATGTCATTTTTTTTTTAGTGCACCTTTTTTCTCTCAATTGCTAAATCCTTTAATATAACGAAAAACAGCGCATTTAACTATAATCCGTTTCATTATCAGAATGGCTCAAACGTGTATTTTAAGCATTTTTGGCTATTTTCAGGGTCGTGTCATTTTTTTTTAGTGCACCTTTTTTCTCTCAATTGCTAAATCCTTTAATATAACGAAAAGCAGCGCATCTAACTATAATCCGTTTCATTATCAGAATGGCTCAAACGTGTATTTTAAGCATTTTTGGCTATTTTCAGGGTCGTGTATATTACTGTCATTTTTTTTTTAGTGCACCTTTTTTCTCTCAATTGCTAAATCCTTTAATATAACGAAAAGCAGCGCATCTAACTATAATCCGTTTCATTATCAGAATGGCTCAAACGTGTATTTTAAGCATTTTTGGCTATTTTCAGGGTCGTGTCATTTTTTTTCTTTAGTGCACCTTTTTTCTCTCAATTGCTAAATCCTTTAATATAACGAAAAGCAGCGCATCTAACTATAATCCGTTTCATTATCAGAATGGCTCAAACGTGTATTTTAAGCATTTTTGGCTATTTTCAGGGTCGTGTATATTACTGTCATTTTTTTTAGTGCACCTTTTTCTCTCAATTGCTAAATCCTTTAATATAACGAAAAACAGCGCATCTAACTATAATCCGTTTCATTATCAGAATGGCTCAAACGTGTATTTTAAGCATTTTTGGCTATTTTCAGGGTCGTGTCATTTTTTTTAGTGCACCTTTTTTCTCTCAATTGCTAAATCTTTTAATATAACGAAAAGCAGCGCATCTAACTATAATCCGTTTCATTATCAGAATGGCTCAAACGTGTATTTTAAGCATTTTTGGCTATTTTCAGGGTCGTGTTTATTACTGTCATTTTTTTTTTTTAGTGCACCTTTTTTCTCTCAATTGCTAAATCCTTTAATATAACGAAAAGCAGCGCATCTAACTATAATCCGTTTCATTATCAGAATGGCTCAAACGTGTATTTTAAGCATTTTTAGCTATTTTCAGGGTCAAGTATATTACTGTCATTTTTTTAGTGCACCTGTTTTATCTTAATTGCTAAATCCTTTAATATAACGAAAAGCAGCGCATCTAACTATAATCCGTTTCATTATCAGAATGGCTCAAACGTGTATTTTAAGCATTTTTGGCTATTTTCAGGGTCGTGTATATTACTGTCATTTTTTTTTTTTAGTGCACCTTTTTTTCTCTCAATTGCTAAATCCTTTAATATAACGAAAAGCAGCGCATCTAACTATAATCCGTTTCATTATCAGAATGGCTCAAACGTGTATTTTAAGCATTTTTGGCTATTTTCAGGGTCGTGTCATTTTTTTTTTAGTGCACCTTTTTTCTCTCAATTGCTAAATCCTTTAATATAACGAAAAACAGCGCATTTAACTATAATCCGTTTCATTATCAGAATGGCTCAAACGTGTATTTTAAGCATTTTTGGCTATTTTCAGGGTCGTGTATATTACTGTCATTTTTTTTTTTAGTGCACCTTTTTTCTCTCAATTGCTAAATCCTTTAATATAACGAAAAGCAGCGCATCTAACTATAATCCGTTTCATTATCAGAATGGCTCAAACGTGTATTTTAAGCATTTTTGGCTATTTTCAGGGTCGTGTCATTTTTTTTTTTTAGTGCACCTTTTTTCTCTCAATTGCTAAATCCTTTAATATAACGAAAAGCAGCGCATTTAACTATAATCCGTTTCATTATCAGAATGGCTCAAACGTGTATTTTAAGCATTTTTGGCTATTTTCAGGGTCGTGTATATTACTGTCATTTTTTTTTTAGTGCACCTTTTTTCTCTCAATTGCTAAATCCTTTAATATAACGAAAAGCAGCGCATCTAACTATAATCCGTTTCATTATCAGAATGGCTCAAACGTGTATTTTAAGCATTTTTGGCTTTTTTTCAGGATCGTCATTTTTTTTTTCTTGCACCTTTTTTTCGCAATTGATTTTTCCTTTAATATAACGAAAATCAGCGCATTTAACTGTAATCCGTTTCATTATCAGAATGGCTCTAACGTGTATTTTAAGCATTTTTGGCTATTTTCAGGATTGTCATTTTTTTTTTCTTGCACCTTTTTTTTCTCAATTGATTTTTCCTTTAATATAACAAAAATCAGTGAATTTAACTGTAATCCGTTTCGTTATCAGAATGGCTCTAACGTGTATTTTAAGCATTTTTGGCTTTTTTCAGGATCGTCATTTTTTTTCTTGCACCTTTTTTTCGCAATTGATTTTTCCTTTAATATAACAAAAATCAGTGAATTGAACTGTAATCCGTTTCGTTATCAGAATGGCTTTTTTCAGGATCGTCATTTTTTTTTCTTGCACCTTTTTTTTCGCAATTGATTTTTCATATAACAAAAATCAGTGAATTGAACTGTAATCCGTTTCGTTATCAGAATGGCTCTAACGTGTATTTTAAGCATTTTTGGCTTTTTTTCAGGATCGTCATATATTTTTTTTCTTGCACCTTTTTTTTCGCAATTGATTTTTCCTTTAATATAACAAACATCAGTGAATTGAACTGTAATCCGTTTCGTTATCAGAATGGCTCTAACGTGTATTTTAATCATTTTTGGCCTTTTTTCAGGATCGTCATTTTTTTTTCTTGCACCTTTTTTTTCGCAATTGATTTTTCCTTTAATATAACAAACATCAGTGAATTGAACTGTAATCCGTTTCGTTATCAGAATGGCTCTAACGTGTATTTTAAGCATTTTTTTTTTTCAGGATCGTCATTTTTTTTTCTTGCACCTTTTTTTCGCAATTGATTTTTCCTTTAATATAACAAAAATCAGTGAATTGAACTGTAATCCGTTTCGTTATCAGAATGGCTCTAACGTGTATTTTAAGCATTTTTGGCATTTTTGGTTTTTTTTTCTTGCACCTTTTTTTCGCAATTGATTTTTCCTTTAATATAACAAAAATCAGTGAATTGAACTGTAATCCGTTTCGTTATCAGAATGGCTCTAACGTGTATTTTAAGCATTTTTGGCTTTTTTCAGGATCGTCATTTTTTTTTCTTGCACCTTTTTTTCGCAATTGATTTTCCTTTAATATAACAAAAATCAGTGAATTGAACTGTAATCCGTTTCGTTATCAGAATGGCTCTAACGTGTATTTTAAGCGTTTTTGGCTTTTTTCAGGATCGTCATTTTTTTTCTTGCACCTTTTTTTCGCAATTGATTTTTCCTTTAATATAACAAAAATCAGTGAATTGAACTGTAATCCGTTTCGTTATCAGAATGGCTCTAACGTGTATTTTAAGCGTTTTTGGCTTTTTTCAGGATCGTCATTTTTTTTCTTGCACCTTTTTTTTCGCAATTGATTTTTCCTTTAATATAACAAAAATCAGTGAATTGAACTGTAATCCGTTTCGTTATCAGAATGGCTCTAACGTGTATTTTAAGCATTTTTGGCTTTTTTCAGGATCGTCATTTTTTTTTCTTGCACCTTTTTTTCGCAATTGATTTTTCCTTTAATATAACAAAAATCAGTGAATTGAACTGTAATCCGTTTCGTTATCAGAATGGCTCTAACGTGTATTTTAAGCATTTTTGGCTTTTTTTCAGGATCGTCATTTTTTTTTTCTTGCACCTTTTTTTTCGCAATTGATTTTTCCTTTAATATAACAAAAATCAGTGAATTGAACTGTAATCCGTTTCGTTATCAGAATGGCTCTAACGTGTATTTTAAGCATTTTTGGCTTTTTTTCAGGATCGTCATTTTTTTTTCTTGCACCTTTTTTTCGCAATTGATTTTTCCTTTAATATAACAAAAATCAGTGAATTGAACTGTAATCCGTTTCGTTATCAGAATGGCTCTAACGTGTATTTTAAGCATTTTTGGCTTTTTTCAGGATCGTCATTTTTTTTTTCTTGCACCTTTTTTTCGCAATTGATTTTTCCTTTAATATAACAAAAATCAGTGAATTGAACTGTAATCCGTTTCGTTATCAGAATGGCTCTAACGTGTATTTTAAGCATTTTTGGCTTTTTTTCAGGATCGTCATTTTTTTTTCTTGCACCTTTTTTTTCGCAATTGATTTTTCCTTTAATATAACAAAAATCAGTGAATTGAACTGTAATCCGTTTCGTTATCAGAATGGCTCTAACGTGTATTTTAAGCATTTTTGGCTTTTTTCAGGATCGTCATTTTTTTTTTCTTGCACCTTTTTTTTCGCAATTGATTTTTCCTTTAATATAACAAAAATCAGTGAATTGAACTGTAATCCGTTTCGTTATCAGAATGGCTCTAACGTGTATTTTAAGCATTTTTGGCTTTTTTCAGGATCGTCATTTTTTTTTTCTTGCACCTTTTTTTTCGCAATTGATTTTTCCTTTAATATAACAAAAATCAGTGAATTGTACTGTAATCCATTTCGTTATCAGAATGGCTTTTTTTTCAGGATCGTCCTTTTATTTTTCTTGCACCTTTTTTTTCGCAATTGATTTTTCCTTTAATATAACAAAAATCAGTGAATTGAACTGTAATCAGTTTCGTTATCAGAATGACTCTAACGTGTATTTTAAGCATTTTCGTTTTTTTTTTCTTGCACCTTTTTTTTCGCAATTGATTTTTCCTTTAATATAACAAAAATCAGTGAATTGAACTGTAATCCGTTTCGTTATCAGAATGGCTCTAACGTGTATTTTAAGCATTTTTGGCTTTTTTTCAGGATCGTCATTTTTTTTTTCTTGCACCTTTTTTTTCGCAATTGATTTTTCCTTTAATATAACAAAAATCAGTGAATTGAACTGTAATCCGTTTCGTTATCAGAATGGCTCTAACGTGTATTTTAAGCATTTTTGGCTTTTTTCAGGATCGTCATTTTTTTTTCTTGCACCTTTTTTCGCAATTGATTTTTCCTTTAATATAACAAAAATCAGTGAATTGAACTGTAATCCGTTTCGTTATCAGAATGGCTCTAACGTGTATTTTAAGCATTTTTGGCTTTTTTCAGGATCGTCATTTTTTTTTCTTGCACCTTTTTTTTCGCAATTGATTTTTCCTTTAATATAACAAAATCGTCTTTTTTATCTTTTCTTATCAGAATCGCTCTAACGTGTATTTCAGGCCTTTTTGGCTTTTTTTTCATGATCGTGAATTTTTTTTTTCATCTTTTTTCTCACAATTGCATTTTCCTTTAATATAACGAAAATCAGCGGATTTTACTGTAATCCGTTCCATTATGAGAATTACCTTCACGTTTTTTTTAAGCATGTTTGGCTTTTTTCAGGATTATGCAGTTTTTTGTTATTGCACCTTTTTTTCAGTTGCTTTTTCCTTTAATATAACGAAAATCAGCGCATTTAACTGTAATCCGTTTCATTATCAGAATGTCTCTAACGTGTATTTTAGTATTTTTTGGCTTTTTTTCATGATCATTCTTATAATGTAACGGATTACAGTTAAATGCGCTGATTTTCGGTATATTAAAGGAAAAAGCAATTGCGAGAAAAAAGGTGAAAAAAAATGCACGATCCTGAAAAAAGCCAAAAATGCCTAAAATACACGTTGGAGCCATTCTGATAATGAAACAGATTACAGTTAAATGTGCTGATTTTCGTTATATTAAAGGAAAAAGCAATTGCGAGGAAAAAGGTGGAAAAAAAAATATATACACGATCCTGAAAAAAAGCCAAAAATGCCTAAAATGCAAGTTAGTCATTCTGATAATGAAACAGATTACAGTTTAATGCGCTGATTTTCGTTATATTAAAGGAAAAAGCAATATCGAGGAAAAAGGTGCAGAAAAAAAATGGACGATCCTTAAAAAAAAACAAAAAATGCCTAAAATACACGTTAGAGCCATTCTGATAATGAAACGGATTAAAGTTAAATGCGCTGATTTTCGTTATATTAAAGGTAAAAACAATTGCGAGAAAAAAGGTGAAAAAAATGCACGATTATGAAAAAAGGCAAAAATGCCTAATATACACGTTAGGGCCATTCTGATAATGAAACGGATTAAAGTTAAATGCGCTTATTTTCGTTATATTAAAGGAAAAAGATATTGTGAGATAAAAGTTGCAAAAAAAATGTACAATTATGAAAAAAAGACAAAAATGCTTAAAATACACGTTAGAGCCATTCTGATAATGAAACGGATTACAGTGAAATGCGCTGATTTTCTTTATATTAAATTGTGACAAAAAAGGTGCAAAAAAATGCACGATCCTGAAAAACAGCCAAAAATGATTAAAATACACGTTAGAACCATTCTGATAATGAAACGGATTAAGGTTGAATGCGATGATTTTCGTTATGGTAAAGGAAAAAGCAATTGAAAGAAAAAAGATGCAAAAAAAAAAAGAAGTGCACGATACTGAAAAAAAGCCAAAAATCCCTAAAATACACTTTAAAGCCATTCTGATAATGAAACGAATTAGAGTTAAATACGCTGTTTCGTTATATTAAAGGAAAAAGCAATTGCGAGAAAAAAGGTGCAAAATAAAAATGCACGATTCTGAAAAAAGACAAAAATGCCTAAAATACACGTTAGAGCCATTCTGATAACGAAACGGATTACAGTTAAATGCACTGATTTTTGTTATATTAAAGAAAAAACGCAATTGCGAGAAAAAAGGTGCAAGAAAAAAAAATGACGATCCTGAAAAAAAACCCGAAAATGCTTCAAATACACGTAAGAGGCATTCTGATAACGAAACGGATTACAGTTAAATGCGCTGATTTTCGTTATATTAAAGGAAAAACCAATTGCCTTTTCCTTTAATATAATGAAAATGAGCGTATCTAACTGCAATCCGTTTCATTATCAGAATGACTCTTACGTGTATTTTAGGCATTTTTGGTTTTTTTCAGGATCGTGCATTATTTTGCACCTTTTTTCTCACAATTGCATTTTCCTTTAATATAACGATAATCAGTGCATTTTACTGTAATCCGTTTCGTTATCAGAATGGCTCTAACGTGTATTTTAGGCATTTTTGCCGTTTTTTCAGGATCGTGATTTTTTTTATTGCACCTTTTTTCTCGATATTGCTTTTTTCATTAATATAACGAAAATCAGGGCATTTAACTGTAATCCGTTTCATTATCAGAATGGGGCTAACGTGTATTTTAGGCATTTTTGTCTTTTTCCAGGATCGTGCATTTTTTATTTTTCCCTTTTTTTCTCGCAATTGCTTTTTCCTTTGATATAACGAAAATCAGCGCATTTAACTCTAATCCTTTTAATTATCAGAATGGCTCTAACGTGGATTTTAGGCATTTTTGGCTTATTTCAGGATCATGCATTTTTTTTTTTTTTGCCCCTTTTTTCTCGATATTGCTTTTTCTTTTGAAACGTTAGAGCCATACTGATAACGAAACGGAATACAGTTAAATGCGCTGATTTTCGTTATATTAAAAAGAAAAAGCAATTGCGAGAAAAAAGGGTGGAAGAAAAAAAAAATGACGATCCTAAAAAAAAACGAAAATGCTTAAAATACACGTTAGAGCCATTCTGATAACGAAACTGATTACAGTTAAATGGGCTGATTTTCGTTATATTAAAGGAAAAAGCAATTGCAAGAAAATAGGTACAAGATAAAAGAAATGACGATCCTGAAAAAAAACGAAAATGCTTAAAACACACGTTAGAGACATTTTGATAACGAAACGGATTACAGTTAATTGCACTGATTTTCGTTATATTAAAGGAAAAAGCAATTGCGAGAAAAGAAGTGCAAGAAAAAAATAACGATCCTGAAAAAAAACGAAAATGCTTAATGTACACGTTAGAGCCATTCTGATAACGAAACAGATTACAGTTAAATGCACTGATTTTCGTTATATTAAAGGAAAATGCAATTGCGAGAAAAAAAGGTGCAAGAGAAAAAAATGATGATCCTGAAAAAAAAAACGAAAATGCTAAAAATACAGGTTGTAGACATTATGATAACGAAACGAATTACAGTTAAATGCACTGATTTTCGTTATATTAAAGGAAAAAGCAATTGCGAGAAAAAAAGTGTAAGAAAAAAAAAATGACGATCCTGAAAAACACCCGAAAATGCTTAAAATACACATTAGAGGCATTCTGATAACGAAACGGATTACAGTTAAATGCGCTGATTTTCGTTATATTACAGGAAAAAAGCAATTTCGAGAAAAAAGGTACAAGAAAAACAATGACGATCCTGAAAATAACCCGAAAATGCTTAAAATACACGTTAGAGGCATTCTGATAACGAAACGGATTACAGTTAAATGCACTGATTTTTGTTATATTAAAGGAAAAAGCAATTGCAATAAAAAACGTGCAAGAAAAAAAAATGATTCTGAAAAAAAACGAAAATGTTTAAAATACACGTTAGAGGCATTCTGATAACGAAACGGATTACAGTTATATGCGCTGATTTTCGTTATATAAAAGGAAAAAGCAATTGCTAGAAAAAAGGTGCAAGAAAAAAAATGACGATCCTGAAAAAAAAATTAAAATCCTTAAAATACACGTTGGAGGCCTTCTGATAACGAAATGCACTGATTTTTGTTATATTAAAGGAAAAAGTAATTGCGAGAAAAAAGGTGCAAGAAAAAAAATGACGATCCTGAAAAAAAAACGAAAATCCTTAAAATACAAGTTAGAGGCATTCTCATAACTAAACGTATTACAGTTAAATATGCTGATTTTCGTTATATTAAAGGAAAAAGGAATTGCGAGAAAAAAGGTGCAAGTCAAAAAAATGACGATTCTGAAAAAAAAACAACGAAAATCCTTAAATTACAAGTTTGAGCCATTCTGATAACGAAACGGATTACAGTTAAGTGCACTGATTTTTGTTATATTAAAGGAAAAAGCAATTGCGAGAAAAAAGGTGCAAGAAAAAAAAGACGATCCTGAAAAAAAAACCCTGAAAATCCTTAAAATACACGTTACAGCCATTCTGATAACGAAACGGATTATAGTTAAATGCGCTGATTTTTATTATATTAAAGTAAAAAGCAATTACGAGAAAAAAGGTTCAAGAAAAAAAAATGACGATCTTGAAAAAAGACCGAAAAGGCTTAAAATACACGTTAGAGGTATTCTGATAACGAAATGGATTACAGTTCAATGTGCTGATTTTCGTTATATTGAAAGAAAAAACAATTGCAAGAAAAAAGGTGCAACAAAAAAAATGACGATCATGAAAAAAAAACGAAAATGCTTAAAATACACGTTACAGGCAATCTGATAACGAAATAGATTACAGTTAAATGCGCTGGTTTTCGTTATATTAAAGGAAAAACAATTGCAAGAAAAAAGGTGCAACAAAAAAAATGACGATCATGAAAAAAAAAACGAAAATGCTTAAAATACATGTTAGAGCTATTCTGATAACGAAACGGATTACAAAGTTAATGCGATGATTTTGTTCGATTATATTAAAGGAAAAAGAAATTGCGAGAAAAAAGGTGCAAGAAAAAAAAAATGACGATCCTGAAAAAAACCCTAAAATCCTTAAAATACACGTTACAGGCAATCTGATAACGAAATAGATTACAGTTAAATGCGCTGATTTTCGTTATATTAAAGGAAAAAGCAATTGCGAGAAAAAATGGTGCAAGAAAAAAAAATTACGATCATGAAAAAAAACGAAAATGCTTAAAATAAATGTTAGAGCCATTCTGATAACGAAACGGATTACAGTTAAATGCACTGATTTTTTTTTATATTAAAGGAAAAAGCAAATGCAAGAAAAAAAGGTGTAAAAAAATAAATGAAGATCCTGAAAAAAAAAACGAAAATGCTTAAAATACACGTTAGAGGCATTCTGATAACGAAACGGATTACAGTTAAATGCGCTGATTTTCGTTATATTAAAGGAAAAAGGAATTGCAAGAAAAAAGGTTAAAGAAAAGAAAATGACGATCCTGAAAAAAAAACGAAAATGCTTAAAATACACGTTAGAGGCATTCTGACAACGAAACGGATTACAGTTAAATGCGCTAATTTTCGTTATATTAAAGAAAAAAGCAATTGCGAGAAAAAAGGTGAAAGAAAAAAAATGACGATCCTGAAAAAAAACGAAAATGCTTAAAATACACGTTAGAGCCATTCTGATAACGAAACGGATTACAATTAAATGCACTGATTTTTATTATATCAAAGGAAAAAGCAATTGCGAGAAAAAAGTTGTAAGAAAAAAAATGATGATCCTGAAAAAAAACGAAAATGCTTAAAATACACGTTATTGGAATTCTGATAACGAAACGGATTACAATTAGATGCACTTATTTTTGTTATATTAAAGAAAAAAGCAATTGCGTGAAAAAAGATGCAAGAAAAAAATGACAATCCTGAAAAAAAAGCTTAAAATACACGTTAGAGGCCTTCTGATAACGAAACGGATTATAGTTAAATGTGCTGATTTTCGTTATATTAAAGGAAAAATCAATTGCGAGAAAAAAAGTGCAAAAAAAAAATGACGATCCTGAAAAAAAACGAAAATACTTAAAATACACGTTAGAGCAATTCTGATAACGAAACGGATTACAGTTAAATGCACTGATTTTTGTTATATTAAAAAAAATGACGATCCTGAAAAAAACGAAAAGGCTTAAAATACACGTTAGAGCCATTCTCATAACGAAAGGGATTACAGTTAAATACACTGTTTTTTTTATATTAACGGAAAAAGCAATTAAGAGAAAAAAGGTGCATGAAAATAAATGACAATCCTGAAAAAGAAACGAAAATGCTTGGGGGGGGGGGAAAAAAAATTTTTTTTTTTTTTTATTTTTTTTTAAAAAAATACACGTTAGAGGCATTCTGATAACGAAACGGATTATTGTTAAATTCACTGATTTTTGTTATATTATAGGGAAAAACAATTGCGGGAAAAAAGGTGCTTGCAAGAATAAAACAAATGAGATCCTGAAAAAAAACGAACAGTCTAAAATTACAGTTAGAGGCATTCTGATAACGAACGAATTCCAGATTTAAATAGCTGGATTTTCCTTGTATAAAGGAAAAATTAATTGTGAGAAAAACGTTACATGAAAAGAAAAGACAATCCTAAAAATAAACGAAAATTCTTAAAATAGACGTTAGATCCATTCTGATAACGAAACGGATTAATGTTAAATCCACTGATTTTTGTTATATTAAAGCAAAAAGCAATTGCAAGAAAAAATGTGTAAGAAAAAAAAATGACGATCCTGAAAAAAAACGAAAATGCTTAAAATACACGTTAGAGGCATTCTGATAACGAAACGAATTACACTTAAATTAGCTGATTTTCGTTATATTAAAGGAAAAAGTAATTGTGAGAAAAAAGTTGCAAGAAAATAAAATGACGATCCTGAAAAAAAAACAACGAAAATGCTTAAAATACACGTTAAAGCCATTTTGATAACGAAACGGATTAATATTAAATGCAATTATTTTTGTTATATTAAAGGAAAAAGCAATTACGACAAAAAGGTGCTCGATAAAAAAAAAAAAGACGATCCTGAAAAAAAATGAAAATGCTTAAAATTCACGTTAGAGACATTCTGAATAACGAAAAAAAAAAAAACCACAACAAAAAAAAAAAATTGGATTACAGTTATATGCACTATTTTGTTATATTAAAGGAAAAAGCAATTGCAAGAAAAAAAGATGAAAAAAAAAAAAAAGACAATCCTGAAAAAAAAAAAAACGAAATGCTTAAATATACGTTAGTGGCATAACTGATCTGATAACAAAACGGTGAAATATAATGAAAGTTAAATACGCTGATTTTTGTTATATTAAAGAAAAAAGCAATTGCGCAAAAAAAAAAAAGGTGGAAGAAAGAAAAAACGATCCTGAACATGAAAAAAAAAGAAAAAATGCTTAAAATACAGGTTAGAGGCATTCTGATAACAAAAACGGTATTACAGTTTAAATACACTTATTTTTGTTATATTAAAGTAAAATACCAATTGCGAGAAAAAAGGTGCAGGAAAAAAATTGACGATCCTGCAAAAAAAAACGAGAAATGCTTAAAATACACGTTGAGAGGCCTTCTGATAACGAAACGGATTACATGTTTAAATGTGCTGAATTTTCGTTATATTAAAGGAAAAGCGATTATAGCAGTCGCGGAGAAAAAAATTGCAAAAAAATGATCCGATCCTAGAAAAAAAACGAAAATACTTAAAATACACGTTAGAGCCATTCTGATAACGTAAGAAACGGATTACAGTTAAATGCAATGATTTTGGTTATATTAAAGACAAAAACAATTGCGAGAAAAAAGGTGCTAAGAAATAAAAAATGTAGCGCGATCCTGGAAAAAAAACCGAAAATGCTTAAAATACACGTTATGAGGCATTCTGATAAAGAAACAGTCATTACAGTTAAATGTCCACTGTGATTTTGTTATTATTCAAAGGAAAAAAGCAATTACGTGTAAAAAGAGTGCATGCGATGAAAAAAACTAATAAATGACGATCTGGTAGAAAAAACAAAAAACGAAAATGATTATAAAATACACGTTAGAGGCATTGGCTGATAACCGGAAAAGGATTACAGTTAAATGCATGTCACTGATTTTCGTTTATATTAAAGGCAAAAGTATCATTGCGTAGAAAAAAGGTCTGTGCTGAGGACAAATAGAAATGACAATCTGAAAAAAAAAAAGAAAATGATTAAAATACACGTTAGAGCCATTCTGATAAACGAACCGGATTACAGGATAAAAGCACTGATTTTTGACCCATACTTACAAGGAAAAAGCTTATAGCGAGAAAAAAGGTGGGAGAGGAATAAAAAAATACAATGGAAGATCCTGAAAAAAAAAAATACCTTAAAATACACGTTCAGAGGCATTCTGAAACGAAACGGATTACAGTTAAATGCATTTGGATTTTTGTTTATTAAAGGAAAAAGCAATTGCGTAGCAAAAAAAGGTGCAAGAAAAAAAAACTCGACGATCCCTAAATACATAAAAAAAAACGAAAATCCTTTAAAATACACGTTTAGAGGCATTCTGATAAACGAAACGTGATTAAGTTAAATGGGCTGATGGTTTTGTCAGGAAAAAAGGAAAAAGCAATGCAAAAGAAAAAGGTTCAAAGAAAATAAAAGATCTCTGAGATATACACCCGAAAATGATTAAAATACACGTTAGAGGCATTCTTATAACGAAGACAGATTACAGTTTTAAATGCGTTTTGATTTTCGATAATAATAAAAGGAAAAAAAAAACTAAAGCAATTGAGAGAAAAAGGTGCAAGTCAAAAATAATTCCACATTCCTTAAAAAAAAAAACGAAAAATGCGCTTAAAATACATGTTAGAGCCATTCTGACGAAACGGATTACAGTAAAATATAAAAATTGTTTTAAATGCGGCGTGATTTTACTGTTATATTTAAAGGAAAAAGCAATTGAGAGAGGAAAAAAAAGGGCTGCAAGGACAAAATTACAATCATCCGTGAATAAAAACCCCGCGAAAAATCCATTAAAATGAACGTTAGGAGGCATTCTGATAAGGAAACGCGGATTACAGTTTGAAATGCGATGATTTTCGTTTATATTATTAAAGGATTAAAAGCAATTGCGCGAGAAAAGATTATGCTAGAAAAAACAAAACTGAAGATTTCCTGAAAAAAATAACGAAAATGCATTAAAAATACATCGTTAAGACAGAGATGTGCCATTTCTGATAACAAACAAGATTACGAGTATTAAATGCACTGATTTTCGTATTATAATATTAGAAAGAAAAAAAAAATTGCTGAAGAGAAAAAGTGGAAATAAAAAAAAGACAATCC
>NW_028234425.1:40555438-40557356 GCF_977035675.1 Penaeus japonicus | reverse complement strand
CGGTGCTTTTCTTTTGCGAGTACGTTGATACATGTTGCAACTTCATTTTTTAAAGTACATTACTACTAGATATACACGCACACAATTTATATGCACATCTTCCTTGAGAGAGAGAGGCTGGAGATGGCAGGAGTGCCCAACCCTGGTAAAATATTTGTACCAAATAGGATTTTGATATAAGGGCAATTAGAGTATTCCATTTAAAACCACTTGATCATTGAAATGGGAAAACCCTCTTTATGGCCATCTTGGTAGGCGGAAAATAGAAGCCTATCTTCTGACCCTTTTCCAATTTGGCCTTAGGCGCTGCGACCACTTAGGGTGGCGCCTCTAACCGCCGTGCTGGACGGTCTTCTCTCCCTTCCCTCGATGGCTGTCGTAAGGGCGGGAATGCTCCTCCGCCTCTCTCTCTCGGCTCCTGACGGCGAGGGGAAGAAATCGTCCGCCGGGCGAGGCCCCTCCGTAGGGGGGGGGGGTCTGGATAGAGCTCTGTGTGCGCTGACAAGGTTAGCGAGTGATAGAATAGTACCTAGGGGAGACAGTCGGGTGATTCTTATTTTGGTTTTATTTCAAGCGAAAAGAACAAACCAGGTGTTTTCTTTCGTGTTTTATTATTGATCATTTCCCCGGCTCATTACTAGGGCATTGCACTTTTACAAATTAAATTGAAGAATGCAATTCATTATTTTTGGGATAAAATGTATATGCGATGTGGATGTGCTTTATATTTACATATATATTTATATTTGAATATAGATATATTTATTTAATACATGTGATTATGTGCATGCATCACATATATGGTGCTGTTTGTTTGTGTTTGTTTTTTGTGTGTGTGATGTGTGTGTGTGGTGTCGTAAGTATGCATAGACATGTAAAATATACTGAATATAGGTATGATACAAATTTTTTAAACAGAAAATTTGATCAAAAGAAAAGTCAGAATATGTAGAAAAGCAAAAATTCAGGAACCTTGAATGGCAAGGAATTGTATGAAAAAAACGGAGGATGTTATGTGGAAGCCAAATGGGAAATAATAAAGTGTGAAGGCAATCGTGGAAGGTAAAACCGGGTGTATCTGAACTCTAGGGGAAACTTACATATGATGTTTCGCCACACACTGAGATGTTTTACGTGAAATAATTGATAATGTTAATAACAACAATATAAAGATGTATAACATAATGAGTAATAATCATAGTTTGCAATTATATTATTGTAATAAACTGATAGTTATGGTGTTAAATGATAATGAAACAATGAAAAGCTGATAATATTAATAATGATAGTAATTTAATGATTGTAAATAGTGCAAGTGATGATAAAAGTAACAACCAAAAAATGGAAGCTGAAGTCCTTTCCTCCAAGAGACTGGACCATAAGCGAGTAAATTTCCCGGCGACACGACTGGTGCTGCTTCCATGTGTGCATGCATACGCCAACGGCCCTTTGGCTTCTTTGTGATCCAGACTGGGATCGCCATTTTGCACCATCATTTCGCGCTGTTGCAACACCCGCGCCCGGGAGCGGAAAGGCAGAGATGAGGAGGAAAAGGAGAGCGGAAGAATGACCGATGGATGGGGAGATACATGTACACACACATACCTCAACACACGCACACATACATGTGTATGTGTATATATGTTTATATATATGAATAAAAACATACCATCCATATAAACATATTTTATATATTATATATTATATATAATATCATACATATATAAGAAATCACAAAAACAATATATTATATATACATATATAATGATATATATATATATATATATATAATATATATATATAAATATAACGATATATGAATCACAAAAAAAACACAAACAAGTCAGTAAACGTGCACATAACAGATATAATAAAAACACTGCCCACGAAATGTAAAGGAAAAACTGGCGAGTTTTTT
>NW_028234425.1:40530438-40547938 GCF_977035675.1 Penaeus japonicus | reverse complement strand
GAAAAGCGTATTACATACTTCACGCTATATCAACGCAGGCAAATTAAGCAGCCTTGGTGTTGGGAATGACTTGCTGAATATTCACCCGTATTTAACCGAACGATTAAAAAAGCAGTGTTGGGGGAGCATGTACGGTAGAGAAATAGATCGACAGTGAACAAGAGATGAAAGGGAAATAAATACAATCCAAAACAGAATTGAATATCTATTAGCCTCCAAAGCGTGGACTGATGTACACAATCGTAAGTCAATGCATATTCTGCAAGAATATGCAAATTTGCATGTTCTTTCATAATCTGTCTTTTTTTTCTTACTGTTACTGTAATCATCATTATGTTGATATCATTATTGTGGATATTGTTACTATCGCCACTACCACTGTGATCTATATCATTATCCTTATTATTATTATCATCGTTATTGTCATTATCACCATTAAGATTGTTACCCTTACGGTTATTATTATCATTATCATTCTGTTTATTATCACTATCATAATCATCATTACTGCTACTGCTATTATCATTATTATCATTATGATGATAATAAGAATTATGATAAAAATTATGATAAAAGTAATGACAATGACAATGCAAATAATTATAATAATTATTATTGACCTTATTATCATCATCGTTATCATCACTATCATTATTATCATAATGATTATCATGATAAACAGTATTTCTATTATCATTATTATCAACATTATAATTTGATCATTATAATCATTGTCACGCTTTTGCTATTATGATTATTATCCTTATCATTCTATCATTAATACCATGTCTATATTACTGTTGTTTTTATCATTACCATCCTAACTTTTCTTAACTTTATTACAATGAACACTTTATTACAATTCCACACTCTTAAAATTTCGTACATCAGCTCGTTGTAGTTTTTATTTATCTATTTATTTATTTATTTATTATTATTATTTTTTTTTTACTTTTCTGTTTTTTTGAGTGACTCGAATATCTTGTGTTTTTTGTCGAGAATACGTGTATTAGGGCGAGAATGGTGAATCGTTTTGTCTGTTTGTATCTTCATTTCCCACAATAGCTTGGTTTTCGTGTTTTTTGATACTTGCTCTGCTCTGTGGTACATCACCTATCGGTAACAAAAAGTTTATTTTTCTTGCAGCTTCCATAGAGTCCTTATCCTGATGTCATTACTGAAAATCGTAACTGAATTAACTAAACTATCAAGCCCTTCCGCTGTCTTAACATATAACTTAAGATCATCCTCGAACATTAATCAAATGATTCACTGGTTACCGTTCTTTTGCCAAGCTGTACCTTGGTTGCCTTCTTGCAAGCACTTGAGATGAAGGAATGAGAGCTATAAGAAAGAGAATCGATGACTCATTGATATATTCCCATTCCTATCTTCACAGTTCAGAGAGACTGGGCAACCGCTATTAGTTCGGTGACCGCTCCCTTGGCTCAAAAACTTTCTGATAGATAAAATCCAAATTTAATCTATAATATCTACCCACAGGTATGATGGCCTAGTGGGTTAAAGCTTAACCTACAAGTTTCTGTACGCTTTTAATTTTTAAGTTTATTTTCGACCATATTTGACCTTCCCCGGGGCTAAAGGACATGGTATGCGGCTAGGATAAAAAAAAAAAAAAAAACACTAAATAAACAATTAAATAAACAGAGGTAGGTGGAGATATCCCCTGGAGGTCCATTACCAAAGATGCAGTGAGACGTAACATATATATATATATATATATATATATATATATATATATATATATATATATATATATTTCCTTCTTTCATTGAAATCTCCACTAAAAAAGCTCAACTCTTCAAAATTCGCACGGCTTAACGGGAAAAGCGTATTACGGTGAACAAGAAATGAAAGGGAAATAAATAAAATCCAAAACAGAATTGTATATCTATGAGCCTCCAAAGCGTGGACTGATGTACACAATTGTAAGTCAATGGATTGGCCATTTGTTGTAAAATTGTTGCAGTCAAGAAAATTTGCATATTCTTTCATAATCTGTCTTTTTTTTCTTACTGTTACTGTAATCATCATTATGTTGATATCATTATTGTGGATGTTGTTACTATCACCACTACCGCTGTGATCTATATCTTTATCTTTATTATTATTATCATCGTTATTATCGTAATCACCATTAAGATTGTTACCATTCTTATTATAATCATCATTACTGCTACTGCTATTATCATTATCATTATGATGACAATAAGAATTATAATAAAAATGGTGATAAAAGTAATAACAATTACAATGAAAATAATGTTTATTATTGTCATTATTATCATCATTGTTATCATCAGTATTACTATTATCATAATAATTACCATGATAAACATTATTTCTATTATCATTATTATCAACATTATCTTGATCATTATCATACTTTTGGTATTATGATCATTATCCTTTTCATTCTATTATTAATACCATATTCATATCATTGTTGGTTTTATCATAACCATCATAACTATTCTTATCATTGTTACAATGAACACTTTATTACAATTCCACAATCTTAAAATTTCATACATCAGCTCGTATTTTATTTTTTTTATTTTTTTTTTTTTTTTTACTTTTCTGTTTCTTTTTGAGTGAATCGAGTATCTTGTGTTTTTTGTCGAGAATACGTGTATCAGGGCGAGAATGGTCAATAATTTTGTCTGTTTGTATCTTCATATCCCTTAGATTTAGACTTCGATTTTCATAGCTTCCTTACTCTTCGGAAATATTCGCCTCGTTTCATTGCTTCAAACCCAACCTCCGTCCTGATGTCATTACTGAAAATCGTAACTGAATTAACTAAACTATCAAGCCCTTCCGCTGTCTTAACATATAACTTAAGATCATCCTCGAACATTAATCAAATGATTCACTGGTCACCGTTCTTTTCCTAAACTGTACCTTGGTTGCCTTCTTGCAAGCACTTGAGATGAAGGAATGAGAGCTATGACAAAGAGAATCGATGACTCATTGATATATTCCCATTCCTATCTTCACAGTTCCGAGCGACTGAGCAACCGCTATTAGTTCAGTGACCGGTCCCTTGGTACCGTATAATGATTGTTAATATTATCATTATTACTTTTTTTTTTTTTTTTACTGAATATCACAGTCATTACTACTTTATCAATATTTTAAACATTACCATCAACGTAGTGCTATTATCACCATTATTGTAGAATGCCCACGTAGTCTCATCTAGCACACGCCTTACTTTGAACAAGCACCATTTTTTTTCTCGTATAGGAGGCTCATACGCCATTCCTTCAGCTTATCCTACACAGATATGAGACCGGTTGAAAGGTATAACTACATCAGGCCACCTTAAGTTATATTTTCTGAGTAAATCATGCTTTCCTTCATAGTTAATCTCGTAACCTGTCAGTCACTCTCTCCCTTTCTATCTTTGTCTGTGTCTCCCCCCCCCCCCCACCTTCTCTCTCTCTGCCTATCTGTTCCTCTGTGTCTCTCTCCACACACACACACACACACATTTTATCTAATTTGAGTGAAACTCAGTGGTTTCCTGGGTAGTGATGCACAAATCATTAATGAATTGATAAAGGAAAATATTCTGCATTCTTAATTGATTTGTGAAAATGCAATGGTTAGTAATTGGACGGGAAATAATGAATAAAAAAACACGTGTGAGTGTATGTATATAAATATATATATATATATATCTATATATATATATATATATGTATATATATATATATATATATACATACATATGTATGTATATATATATATATACGTTATATATATACAGACATACATACATACTTACATATATATATATATATATATATATATATATATATATATATATATATATATATATATATATATATATATATGTACATGAAATAAACAAATAATAAACAGAAGTAGGTGGAGAACAGCTTGTACCACCCATAGGCTTTCTGCGAGCACATAATTTACATACTCTTGAAATGAATAATTTTCATGGTGGAAAGAGATCCTACACACACAGACCCACACACTCGCACACGCACACGCATACACACGAACACACACACACACAGTCAACCTCGCTCAAAAACTTTCTGATAGATAAATTCCAAATTTTACCTCTAACTATTGCTCACAGCTGTGATGGCTTAGTGTGTTAAAGCTTAACCTACAAATTTGTGTACGCGGGTTCGATTCCCGCTGAAGCTTTTATTTTATTTTTATTTTTTTCTCGACCATATTTAACCTTCCCCGGGGCTGAAAGACATGGTATGCGGTCGGGCTATATATATATAAAAAAAAAAAAAAAAAAAAAAAGAAGAAGAAAAAAAACAACTAAATAAACAGAGGTAGGTGGAGAGATCCCCTGGAGGTCCGCTACCAAAGGAGCAGTGAGACGTCTCCTTGGTCCTCTAGTCTTTTGAGGTATGCCCTTGGGCAAGGCAGAGTAACATATATGTATATATATATATATATATATATATATATATATATATATATATATATATATATATGATATTTCCTTCTTTCATTGAAATCTCCACTAAAAAAGCTCAACTCTTCAAATTTAACCGAACGATTAAAAAAGCAGTGTTGGGGGAGCATGTACGGTAGAGAGAGAGATCGACAGTGAATAAGAGATGAAAGGGAAATACATAAAACCAAAACAGAATTGAATATCTATGAGCCTCCAAAGCGTGGACTGATGTACACAATTGTAAGTCAATGGATGGGCCGTTAGTTCTAAAATTGTTGCAGTTGTTAAGAAAATTTACATATTCTTTCATAACCTGTCTTTTTTTTCTTACTGTTACTGTAATCATTATTATGTTGATATCATTATTGCGGATATTGTTACTATCGCCACTACCACTGTGATCTATATCATTATCCTTATTATTAGCATCGTTATTATCATTATCACCATTATGATTGTTACCATTCTTATCATAATCATCATTACTGCTACTGCTATTATCATTATCATTATGATGACAATAAGAATTATAATAAAAATGGTGATAAAAGTAATAACAATTACAATGAAAATAATGTTTATTATTGTCATTATTATCATCCTTGTTATCATCACTATTACTATCATCATAATAATTAGCATGATAAACATTATTTCTATTATCATTATTATCAACATTATCATGATCATTATAATCATTATCATACTTTTGGTGTTATGATTATTATCCTTTTCATTCTATTATTAACACCATATTCATATCATTGTTGGTTTTATCATTACCATCATAACTATTCTTATCATTGTTACAGTGAACACTTTATTACAATTCCACAATAATAATTTTCATGGTGGAAAGAGATCCTACACACAGACCCACACACACGCACACGCACACGCACACACACACACACACACACACGCGAACACACACACACAGTTAACCTTGCTCACAAACTTTCTAATATATAAAATCCAAATTTAACCATTGATTCTTGCCTACAGCTGTGATGGCCAAGTGGGTTAAAAAGCTTAACCTACAAATTTGTGTACGCGGGTTAATTCCCGTTGAAGCTTTTAATTTTTAAGTTTTATATATATAAAGAAAAAAAAACTAAATTGATTTGTAAAAATGCAATGATTAGTAATTAGACGGGGAGTAATAAATAAAGAAACACGTGTGAAAGTGTATGTATATAAACATACATATATATATTTATACATATATGTATGTATGTATATATATAACGTATACACACACATATATATGTATATGTGTGTGCCAGTTTTTCCTTTCATTTCGTGGCAGTGTTTTATTATATCTGTTATTTGCACGTTACTGTGTTTGTGTTTTTTGTGATTCATATATATATATATATATATATATATATATATATATATATATATATATATATATATATATGTTTATGTATGTATGTTTATACATATATATACACATATATATGTATAAACAGTCTGTCGCCGGGAATTTACTCGCTTATGGCCCAGGCTCTTGGAGGAAAGGACTTCAGCTTCATTTTTCGTTGTTACTTTTATCATCACTTGCATTATTACTATCATTATTACTATCATTATTAATATTATCAGCTTTATCATTGTTTCATTATCATTAATATAACTATCAGTATTATTACAATAATTAATTGAACTATGATTATTACCATTATTATCATCTTTACTATTTTGTTATTAACATTATCAATTATTTCACGTAAACATCTCAGTGTTGGCGAACACCATATGTAAGTTCCCTAGAGTTCAGATACACCCGTTTTACCTTCCACTGTTGCCTTCACACTTCATTTATTTCCCATTCTGGCTTCACATAACATCCTCCGTTTTTTTTCAAACAGGTCCTTGCCAATCAAGGTTCCTGATTTTTCCTTTTCCTACATATTCTGACTTTTCTATTGATTTAATCTTCTGTTTAAAAAATATATATCATACACATATTTAGTGTTTTACATTTGGTAAGCATATTTACGAACACACACACAAAACAAAAACAAAAACACAAACACACACATATATGTGTATATGCACATAATCACATGTATAAACAAATATATTTATATCTATAAATATATATGTATATATAAGCACATCCACACGCATATATATTTTATCCAAATAATGAATTGCATTTTAATCAATTTGTAAAAGTGCAATGACTATTAATGAGCCGGGAAATAACTAATAAAAAGCACGAAGGAAACCACTGGTTTGTCCTTCGCTTGAAATAAAACCAAATAAGAACACGACTGTCTCCTAGGTACTTCTATCACTCGCTAACCTTGTCAGCGCACACAGAGCTCTATCCTGAGCCTCGCCCCGGCGGACGATGTCTTCCCTTCGCCGTCAGGAGCCGAGAGGAGAGGCGGAGGAGCTCCCGCCCTTACGACAGCCATCGGAAGGGAGAGAGACCGTCCAGCACGGCGGTTAGAGGCGCCACCCAAGTGGGCAAGCGCCAATGCAAATTGATTAAGGGTCAGAAGATAGGATTCTATTCCGCCTCCAAGATGACCATAAAGAGGGTTACATTTTAAGGACCTTAAAGTGATTTTAACTGGAATAAAATTACCCTTATTCAAAATCCTATTTGGTACAATATTTTCAGGGTTGGACTCCCATCCAGCCTCTCTCTCTCCAGGAAGATGTGTATATAAATGTGTGCGTGTATGTCTATAGTAGGTCTATAGGTCGCAACGTGTATCAATGTACTCGCATAGATCGCACTGTAGTGTTGTAGCAATCCAACTATTTTCATCACCACACATCTTTCTCATATTATTTACAATTGCAAATCATTCACCAGAACTACATCACGACATTTCAACTACGAATAGCATAATGTTTATATTAATCTTTTAGTAAGCCTTACTTTCTGTTTCTTACTTTCTTACTGTATATAAATGAAATCCTACGCACACGCACACACACACACACACCCAAACTCGCTCACAAACTTTCTGACAGATAAAATCCAAATTTAACCATCCTTTATTGCCCACAGCTGTGATGGCCTAGTGTGTTAAAGCTTAACTTACAAATTTGTGAACGCGGGTTCGATTCCCGCTGCAACTTTTAATTTTTAAGTTTATTTTCGACCATACTTGACCTTGCCGGGGGGCTGAAGAACATGGTATGCGGCCGGGCTATATATATATATATAAAAAAAAACTAAAAAACTAAAAAACTAAATAAACAATTGAATAAACAGAGGTAGGCAAATGAAGCAGCCTTGGTGTTGGGAATGACTTGCTGAATATTCACCCGTATTTAACCTAACGATTAAAAAAGCAGTGTTGGGGGAGCATGCACGGTAGAGAAAGAGATCGACAGTGAACAAGAGATGAAAGGGAAATAGATAAAATCCAAAACAGAATTGAATATCTATTAGCCTCCAAAGCGTGGACTGATGTACACAATTGTAAGTCAATGGATGGGCCGTTAGTTCTAAAATTGTTGCAGTTGTTAAGGAAATTTACATATTCTTTCATAACCTGTCTTTTTTTCTTACTGTTATTGTAATCATTATTATGTTGATATCATTATTGCGGATGTTGTTACTATCGCCACTACCGCTGTGATCTATATCTTTATCTTTATTATTATTATCATCGTTATTATCATTATCACCATTAAGATTGTTACCATTCTTATCATAATCATCATTACTGCTACTGCTATTATCATCATTACCATTATGATGACTAAGAATTATAATAAAAATGGTGATAAAAGTAATAACAATTACAATGAAAATAATGTTTATTATTGTCATCACTATTACTATTATCATAATAATTACCATGATAAACATTATTTCTATTATCATTATTATCAACATTATCATGATCATAAAATCATTATCATACTTTTGGTATTATGATTATTAGGTTGCAACGTGTATCAATGTACTCGCATAGAACGCACTGTAGTGTTGTAGCAATCCAACTATTTTTCTTCACCACACATCTTTCTCATATTATTTACAATTGCAAATCATTCACCAGAACTACATCACGACATTTGAACTACGAATAGCATAACGTTTATATCAATCTTTTAGTAAGCCTTACTTTCTGTTTCTTACTGTATATAAATGAAATCCTACACACACGCACACGCACACACACACACACACAAACTCGCTCACAAACTTTCTGATAAATAAGATCCAAATATAAACTATTGTTGTTACCCTTCCCTGTGATGGCCTATTGGGTTAAAGCATAACCCATGTATTTGTGAACGCGGGTTCAATTACAGTTGAAACATTTTTTTTTTTTTTTTCGACCATATTTGACCTTCCCCGGGCTGGAGAACATGGTATGCGCCAGGACTATAAAAAAGAAAATTAAATATATAAATGATAAACAGAAGTAGGTGGAGAACAGCTTGTATCACCCATAGGCTATCTGCGAGTACATAATTCATATACTCTTGAAATGAATAATTTTCATTGTGGAAAGAGATCCTACACACACAGACCCACACACACGTACACACACACACACACACACACACGAACACACACACACAGTCAACCCTGCTCAAAAACTTTCTGATAGATAAATTCCAAATTTAACCTATCAAATTATCTGCAGCTGTGATGGCTTAGTGTGTTAAAGCTCAACTTACAAATTTGTGAACGCGGGTTCGATTCCCGCTAAAGCTTTTTTTTTCGACCATATTTGACCTTCCCCGGGGCTGAAGGACATGTTATGCGGCCGGGCTATAAAAAAAAAAAAAAGTCCACGCTTTGGAGGCTACTAGATATAAAATTCTGTTTTGGTTTTATTTATTTCCCTTTCATCTCTTGTTCACTGTCGACCTATTTCTCTACCGTACATGCTCCCCCAACACTGCTTTTTTAATCGTTCGGTTAAATACTGGTGAATATTCAGCAAGTCATTCCCAACACCAAGGCTGCTTCATTTGCCTGCTTTTCCACGTTAAGCCTTGCGACTTTTGAAGAGTTAAGCTTTTTTAGTGGAGATTTCAATGAAAGAAGAACATCTTTGATATCGTACATATATTATAATGTACTATTAAGATTATGATATGATATAGTATACTGTACAACATATATTATACTGCATAAGTATATACAACATATTCTGTACTGTTAAAATCCGTGGAAACTATTATATACTATAATGATGTATACAAACTTTATCATAAAATGCCATAATACCATATACGTTTTATACAATACATTATATATAATATTATTTTATACTATGTAAGTACTACACGTTCCATTATATCAATGTGAAATTTAAACTGTATGATTTATATTTCTTTCCCCATCATATAAACATACAAATCAGCTTCAATATCAGTATCATTATAGCTATACAATATATCAATTCTTATTATCATAATCCTCATTATCACAATCATCATTACGTCATCATCATCATTATGATGATAACTATTATTGTGATAATGATGATAATAAGGATAAGAATAAGAATAAGAATAAAAATAATAATGATAATAATAATGATATTGATAACAGCAACAACTATAGTAGTGATAAGTGCCAATGATGTTACCATTATTATTAGCATCATTGTCATTACATCATCAATATCATTGTTATTACCATTATCACTATTGTTATCATTGTTATTACCATTATCACTAATTGTTATCATTATCATCATGATAATAATAATGATCATGATAAACAAAAACTGACGCAAAATCAAAACAAAAGCAAAGGCTAAAACTGTAAATAAATGGCAAAGAACTAAAGTAAAAACCAAGGGACAATAAATGAAAAGGGGAAAAAACAAAACAAAAAATAAATACAAACACATTGTTATCTTCACCAAATATTCAGAAATCCCGTCCAGCTGCGAGTCAAAATGAAAAGTCTTTATAGGTTAATCTTTATAGGTTAATCATCTGGCAGCCGGTGTTTCAGGTAAAAAGAAAAAGGGCAATAAAACATTCGCTAATTAGTATAGATTGATTATTTCTAGTTCTTCGGGTCATGTATATAATCGTCGTGATGTCACAGGTTACGTGATATGATAGATATAAGATATAAAAACAGTAAAATAAAGATATCAGGTAGGTTGTCGTAAAACATACAAGGTTAAAAGCACATAATAAAAGAGAATGGAAAAACAAATAGGTCTTAAATAAAATGCTACATAATAATGATGGAACTAATAATAATTATGATAATGATAAGAAGATGATGATGAAAACTGATAAGAGTAAAAGGATAATAATGATAATGATGAGGATAGTAATGGTAACAATGGTAAGGATAACAGTAATAATGATAACCACAATAGCAATGATAATTATAAAATTATTATGTTTATGATTTTAATGATTATGATAATAATGATGATAGCAATGATAATAATAATGATAATCATAATTATGATACTACGAATAATAACAATGATAATCATTATTATAAGGTTAATGATGATAAAGACAATGATAACAATGACATTGATGTTAGTGATCGTGATAATGATAATGAAGATAATGCTAATAATAGTGGTACAAATTATGCTACTAATAATAATGATAATAATGACAACATCTATATTGATGATACTCATTACAATTATTATCATCATTTAGAATATAATGTCATCAATGATATTCATGACATAATAATAATCATAATATATATATATATATATATATACATATATACATATATATCATAATATACATGATATATGATATATCATCAATAATAATCATGGACATGAATATGCATTGAACCGAAATATACATACATATATATATATTATATATATATATATATTATATATATATATATATATATGTATATGTATATATGCAATATATATATATAAAATATATATATATATATATATATATATATATATATATATATATATATATATATATATACATTTATTAGCTGTTTGTAAACACCCACATTTACATCACCATCACATGGTGTAAAAACCGAACCTTGAACCTCCATCATCAGCGTTAGAAGTCCACCCCCCCCCCCCTTTTCTTTCTATCACGTGAATAAAGATATAATCCTCGTTCCCGGGACTTCTTGATTAGAATTGCAACGACAAAGAGCAAGTTCGCAATGGCAAGTATTAAGGGATGATCGTACACGGGAACCCTCCCTATTGCAGCCCCTCGTATTGCAATATTCACACTCAGGGTTGATACATAAAAAGAAGAGGAATGTCGTGCAGGACTTGTCGGTCTTCAATGAGGAAGCTAATCTCTTGCAGTTGCAAAGTCGGTGACGGTGTGTGCTGAGCCGCGCAAATAGGGTGCGTCTCATTCATTCTCTGTGCAAAGCCCTGCATGAATGGAATGTCTTTGTGTGTGCGTGTCTATAAATATCTTTAATATATGTGTGTGTATGTATATATATATACATATATGTATATATATATATATATATATATATATATATATATATATATATATTTGATACGAGGATCTCCACGCATCCAATATTTCCCCTTTCTCTTATTGCCATAATCTATTTCCTTTCGCCTTTTCATTCATAACTCGCCGCTCCTCTCCTCTGACTCACCAGCCCCTCTTCCTCTTTCTATCTTCTTCTCTGTTAGCTTCCTCTCTCCCTACGTGCCTCAATGTTCCACTTCTCTCTCTCTCTCTCTTCTCTCTCTCTTTCTTTCTCTTTATCTTTTTTTTTTCTCTCTCTCTCTCTCTCTCTCTCTCAGCCCTTGCACTGTGTCGATCGACACAGGATGCTCTGTTCGCACCTCCGCATAATTCTGTCCTCGTGTGTACAGTCTTCATATTTTTCTTTTTGTTTTTTACTTCTCTCTCTCTTCAGCCCTCTGCCTCTCCACATCCTCTCTCTTGAGTCTCTCTCCACCTCTCCTCTCTCGTAGATCGATCTGCATCTCTCTCTCTAATCTCTATCTATCTCTATCTCTCTCTATCTATCTCTTATCTCTCTTCTCTCTCTCCTCTCCTCTCTCTCTCTCACCGCTCTCGGTATCTGTCTATCTGTCGTAACACAGTTATACATAGATGAATAGTTGTAAGTTATATCCAGCATAGATATTTAGATATCCACACAATACATATATGTATGGGGTTGTTCATGTATATGAGAATTTGTATAGAATGCATATATGATGACATCAAATACATTAATATACAAATATTACATGAATACAACACTCAAGTAATGAGGCATCAGACATGCCTCTCTTTAATGACCAGGTCAGATCAGGTTCAACTTGTGTACTTCACTTACATAGTTATTCTTCCCAATTATGTTGACCGTCAAAAGAACTAACTACCATTGATTGCCACGCCCATGTAACCACTGTTGGGAAAGTCGATCGGTAAAACCTTCCATATTAAGCTGGAATGTTTGGACATACCGAGGATTAGACCGGCGATCGACTGCGTATACCACTGACGCCTGGTTGCCCCTCCTGTCCATATGTGTTGTTAGAGTGTTTTAGTACTGTGATCATTACTTCTCGTGTACCATAATAACGTTTTTAGACTGACTGTGGTTGTGGATTAAACCGAATTTGTTATTTTTTTTTTTGATATTAAACCTTGTCGTTCTGGCATCACAATATCTATTTTGTGTGGGTTTATTAGTATCAACATACAATGTCGTGTGTGTGTGTGTGTATCAAGGATTGTGAGGTGGGTGTTTTTGATTTTTTTGTTAGTGTTATTGTGGGATAGAGTTGTGGTTTGTATTTGACATAGCGCTGTGTGTGTTACTGATATGTGAGTGAGTATTGGTGTTTTGTTGAGGTGAGTGGCCAATATTTAATCTCTCATATCAATTATATGTGTGTGGGGTGTGAGCGTGTGTGATTAGTTAGGAGTGTGTGAGTGTGGGTGGTTGCGGTGTGTGGCGTGTGTGTGTTCTGTGTTAGAGTATGAGTGTGTAGGGCTCGTGTTGTGTAGGTGAGGTGGTGTAGAAGAGAAAGTTATACAATTACTAAAAATCAAACAATATCAACTTAGTTCTTGTGATGTGTGTGAATGAGTGTGGTTATAGTATTGTTTCTATAGTAGTTAGATAATTATTATACACTCACACACTACACAACACACACAACACACCTCCACACATCAACTCTGAGAGAGTGTATATAGATTTTAATTTTTTATAAGTGATATATTGATTTAGGATTGTGAGTGACTAGATGTGAGAGTGTGATGGGCTGATATCTAGGTGTAAGTTAGTGTTTTATTTGTTAGGGATGGGGCGTTGAAGGAGGAGTGGGGGTTATGGGTTGTGGGGGATTAGGTTTGTAGTATAGGTTTGGGCGGTTAGGTTGGGAGGAGGTGTGGGTGTTGGTTATGTGTATTGGTTTTGGGAGGCGGGGTATTGGGGGGTGTTTGTTTGTGGGGTGTTTTGTTGAGGATGTGTTTGGGTGGGGGACATTGTGGGTGGATGGTTTGGTTATTTTGTGGTATTTGTTTAATGGGGGCAAAGGTTGGCTGATTTAATTGGTTTGGTGTATCGGTTGGTTGGTTTGTAATTTACGGGTGTATTTGGTGGTAATGGGGATGCGAGGGTTGTTTTGTTTGCGGAGTGGTTATTGTGGTGTGGGATGGAGGGGGTTTTTGAAAAAGTTGTTTGGTTGTGTTTAGTGGGGGGGGTTTTGGTGGGGTTTATTGGGGTGGTGGTCGTTTTTGTATGGGTTTTGGTTTTGGGTGGGGTTGTTTTGGGGTGGTTTGTAGTTTGGGGTGGTGTGTTTGGTGGGGTAGGTGTGTGTTTATGGAGTATTTGAGGAGTGGTTGGGGGTTTGTTTGGGTGTATTTTTAGGTGGGGGTTTTGTAGGGGGTGTGGTAATGTTGGGGTTTGTTATGGGGGGGTTTTGTATTTTGGTTTTGGAGATAGTTGTGGTTTGTGTTGGGGTTTGGTTTTAGAGGGTTTGTTTTTTGTTTTGGTTTTGGAGTTTGTGGAGGTTTTGTGGGGTGGTTTGGTGGGGTGTTAGCTATGTACGTGTATTTGTTTTTGTGGGGGGTGAAAGGGTTTTGTTGTTTTGGTGAGAATTATCCTGTGTTGTATTAGATTATTTAAAAATAACCCACCCCCCCACACCCCCCCTAAAAAATATAATATATATATATAGATATATTTATATATATAATTATATATATTAATATATGGTATATATATATGTATGTATATGCACACTCGCAAATAATTATAATTGACATAACTGAGGGTATATATATATAAATAGATAATTCAAATATATATAAACCTTATATTAACACACAAACACACACACTCACATATAAAAAATTATTATATATATATATAAATAATGATTATATTAAATTTAAAATATGTATATAAATTTATCGCGTATCCTGCATATAAATCGTGTATATATATACGATATATGATATACATATATGATATGTATATATATACTTGTTAATAAAAATAAAAATTTATATCTATTTTAACACACACACACCAAACACAACACACACACACATATATATATATAATATATATATATTAAAAAATTAAAAATATATATATATATATATATATATATACACACACACACACACATCACACAATTACACACACACAATAAATAAAATTTTTAAAATAACTTTATTTTATAAAAAAAAATATTAAAAATTACTTTATTAAAAATTTATTTATTTAATATAAAAATTAAAAAATGTATTAATTAATAAATTATTTTAAATATTAATTTTTTTTAAATAAATTTAATAAAAAATTAATTAAAATTTCTTAATAAAATTTTTTAAATTAAAAAAAAAATTTTAAAATTTAAAATAAATTATATAAATAATAATTAAATAATTTATAAAAATGTAAAATATTAATTTAAAATAAAAAATTTTTTAAAAAATTTGTTAAAATTAAATTAAAAATAAATCTTAAAATTTTATAAAAAAACTAAATATAATAAAAATTTAAAAAAAAATAATAAATAATATAAAATAATTAAAAATAAAAAATTTTATACAAAGGATTAAAAATTAAAAAATTAACACACATATATATATATATATAAATATAAATATATATATATTTTAAAAAAACAAATTAAAGTAAAAATAAAAATAATTTTAATAAAAAATAAATAATTAAAATATTATATATATAATTAATTTCATATATTAAAAATTATACTAACATATTGTTGAATATAAAAAATAATTATAATATATTTTATTATAAAATAAAAAACTTAAAATATTTATAAAAAAAAAAAGAAAAAAATTAAAACAAAAAAATAAAATAAAATTAAAAATAAATTAAAAATTAATTAAAATAAAATTAAATTTAATATTAAAATTATAATTTATTTATTTATTCCGCCATTTGGAATTGAGGTAAAAATATATATTTAGAGGTGAAATATAAAATAAACAGTATAATGAAAAAGGATATAAGACAAAAAAAAAAAAGAAAAAAAAAACAGGATGCACATGCCCATTCTTTTTACTATTTTTAATTGCACATAAACATAAACCCCCACACACCAGACTAGCCACAAAAACCACACCCACCAACCAAACTTCGAACAGGTTTGGGTTTTTTTTTTTTTTTTTTACTTTTTTGGGTTGGTTTGTTTTTTTATTTTTTTACGCTGAAACAGCGACATGGGGCAGGTTTAGAGTTTTGGAGAGGAGGTAAGGTATAGGGTTGAGGGTATAGGTTTTATGATTTGAAAAAAGAGAGGAGAGGAAAGTTTTTTTATTATACTTTGGGGTATGATGGAAAAAATAAAATAAATAACCGGTTTTGATTTGAAAATGACTGAAAATAACTGAAAAAAAAAATATCCTTCGTGGTAATAAGGGGGTCCGTTTTTTTTTGTTATTTTTTGTCCACATCTCGTCAATTTTTCATTTTTGTTTTTTTTCTTTTTTTTTTTTTTTACTGATTTGATATTTTCTTAAATGATTACTCATTATTTTCATTTTCATTAGTCCATGCATGTATAGGCTCTTTTAGCGATATATATACATATATATATATACATACATATATATACATATGTGTGTGTGTGTATGTTTGTGCCTCTATGAATATGCGACAAAGACTTACGTACAATAAGTATCATCCTTTATTTTAGATTTTATTATGCACCATGTATAATAACTGGAAAGAATATTGTTCCTCTTTCTCTCTCTCTCTCTCTCTGTTTATCTATCTATTTATCTGTATCGCTATCCATGTTTCCCTCTATAGCTATATTTCTATCTATCTATGTATATATCTATCTATATCTATCTATTTTAGTGGAGATTTCAATGAAAGAAGGAAATATATATATATATTTATATGTATATATATATATATATATATATATATATATATATATGTATATATATGTTACTCTCCCTTGCCCAAGGACATACCTCAAAAGACTAGAGGTCGAAAAAAAACGTAAAAATTAAAAGCTTTAGCGGGAATCGAACCCGCGTACACAAATTTATAGGTTAAGCTTTAACACACTAGGCCATCACAGCTGAGGGTATTTAATACTGGTTAAATTTGGAATTTATCTATCAGAAAGTTTTTGAGCGAGGTTGACTGTATGTGTGTGTGTGTTCGTGTGTGCGTGTGTGTGTGCGTGTGTGTGGGTCTGTGTGTGTAGGATTTCATTCCACCATGAAAATTATATGAATCATATGAATTATATGAAATATGTGCTCGCAGATAGCCTATGGGTGGTACAAGCTGTTCTCCACCTACTTCTGTTTATCATTTATTTATTTCATTTTCTTTTTTATAGTCCTGGCGGCTACCATGTCCTCTAGCCCGGGGAAGGTCAAATATGGTCGAAAAAAAAAAAAAAATGTTTCAACAGTCCGAACCCGCGTTCACAAATACATGGGTTATGCTTTAACCCACTAAGCCATTAACATAAGGGTAACAAGAGAAGTTATAATTTGGATCTTATTTATCAGAAAGTTTGTGAGCGAGTTTGGGTGTGTGTGTGTGCGTGTGCG
>NW_028234425.1:40500629-40503129 GCF_977035675.1 Penaeus japonicus | reverse complement strand
GATGAAGGCCTCTCTCAATCTTTTCCTTGTGTCCTCTGATTCCAGTTTATTCCTGCGAAATTCGCTATTTCTTCCCGCCATCTAGTCATTGGTCTTGCCCTGGGTCTCTTTGTGTCGTGTATTACCCATTCTGTTGTTTTCTTTGTCCACCTGTTGTCCAGTCTTCGATATATATGTCCAGCCGACTGCCACTTTTTCTTCTTGATGCTCTTGAGTATATCCTCTACTCCTAGCATAAGCCTTTCTATTCCTCTTTGAGCACTTACTAATTTCCTCTCGAGTCCCTTGGTCGTAGTCCATGTTTCTGACCCATATGTCATGTCGGGAAGGACACATTGGTCAAAAATCTTTCTCTTTAAACATAGTGGCAGACGACCTTGTAATACATTACAATGTGTACCGAAGGCACTCCAACCTAGCCTGATTCTTTTCCATGTTCATGTTAAGAACAATCTTCAGACTTTCCCTATTTAAATCGCTTAGTAACTGTTGTAATTCATCTGCTGACTCGCCGAAAAGAACAATGTCATCTGCAAATCTTAGATCGCTTAAGTGCTCATTCCCTATTTTAATCCCTTTCTCCTTCCAATCTAACTTCTTGAATATTTCCTCCAAGCAAGATGTAAACAGCTTAGGTGAGATGGTGTCGCCCTGCCTAACACCCTTTTTTATTGGTATTTTATTGGTTTCTGCGAGTATTTTGATGGTCGCTGTGCCATTTCTATATATATCACCTAATAATCTACAACATATTTCCTCTACACCTTGTTTACGAATTGCATCTAGTACTGCAGCTGTCTGTACCGAATCGAATGCCTTTTCATAATCTATGAATGCCATACACAGGGGCTTCCTATATTCGTTCGTTTTCTCCCTTATTTGAGCTAGTGTGTGAATATGGTCTGTAGTTGAGAATCCACTGCGGAACCCTACCTGTTCCCTGGGTTATTTTGAATCTAATGTATTGGTGATACGAGCTGTGATTATTTTTGTGCAAAGTTTATAGATTACTGAAAGGAGGCTTATAGGTCAGTAATTCTCTTAGTCTTTTGTGTCCCCCTTTTTGTGTATTAAAATTATTATTACGTTTTTCCAGGATTTCGGAGTTTTACCGACACTTTGACATCTGTTAAAAATATTGGCCAGTTTTTTAATAAGATCTACACAAATGCCGTATTCTCCTGGTGTTTTTTTCCTTTTCGCCTACCGTAATGTTTGGAACGTCTCCAATTGTTGTGTTTGTCTCCGTACATGGTTGATCGTTTGAGAAATATAAGTTTTGATAGAAGTCTTCTATTACTTTGATAATTTCATTTCTATTGTATGCCACCTCTCCAGTGGGTTTCTTTACTGCGTACATTTGTTTTTTTCCGTATTCCGAGCCTCCTCTTTGTTGCCTTAAGGCTGGTGTCGGCAAGCAGATCTTCATTTATTTTTCGTATGTTAAATTTGTGTACATCCTCTTTCTTGTTTGTCGTCTTAGTCAGCTCTGCTGATTCTATCTTGTCTCTGATTGATGTTATTTTCATGTCCTTATGCTGTTTCATAAGCTTTTTTGTCTCTACTGAAAGCTTACTGAACTTTTCTTTTTCGTCTTTACCCCCTATTTCAAGTGCAGTTGTCTTTAATATCTCACTGATTTAGTCATTCATTTAGTCTATGTCAAGGTCTTCTTTGAAAGAATACTGAATTCCGTCACCCTATTCTTAATGTTAACTAGATTAACGAGAGGCTTCTGTGAGCTTATTTCGTTCCCTTCTTAGCTGTAATTTTACTCTACTTCTGACCAGTCTATGCTCGCTACCGACATTTATTTTATTGATAACGGTTCCGTCTTGTGCAGTGTCGCGCCAATTAGTGATTATGAAGTCAATTTCGTATTTAAATGCAAGATGGTAATTTCCATGTCCATTTCCTCCCAGGTCTCTTTTAGAAGAATGTATTCATAATTTTAAGGGATTGAGCTTCAGCGAATTCTATTAGCCTTTGCCCTCTCTCATTTCTGGTACCTATTCCATGTTTCCTGTTTCCCAACCGACACGCGCCCTCTTTCTCCCAATTCTCCCTTATCCTATCTTTGGCATTAAAATCCCCCATAATCACGGTTATAATTTAAATGGGTTTTTTTTGCTTTAATTAGGTTAGCTGCTTGCACATCTTCATAGAAGCTCTCTATCTCCTCATCAACTATAACTGCCGGTAGGAGCGTTATACTTGGATATTTTTAGGTTATATCTGTTGTTTTAGTTTCAGTATTACAGAAGAAAAACAACTCTTTTGCTCACACTGTAGAATTCCCTAATATTCTTTTTTAAGGCGGGGGGCCTTCCGATGAACTATTAATACTCCTATTTCTTGGTTTGCTATCCAGGGCGTTTACCTTTCCAATTATAGTATGTGACCATCATTTAGTAGTCCTTTCTGCTTTCTTTGCCTATCTTTCTAACTTTCAGACAGTCCTACAATATCCCATTTAATAAATGAAGTCCTTAATGCTAGT
>NW_028234425.1:40473207-40478207 GCF_977035675.1 Penaeus japonicus | reverse complement strand
AAAGAACTTCATCGGCGCTTCGTGTCAAGAGTGGATTTTTTTTTTTTTTTTTTTTTTTTTCCTATTTTAACAGACTGCTCTAACCTAAGGCTTGTTTCCTTATTGCATATGCAAAGTAATGTGATGTATTTTGGGTTTTTTATTTTTTTGTTTGTTTGTTTCTTCTAAAAATGACCCCATGTGGAATCTCATTTTTTGTTAATTTATAATGGGAAAAAATTTTAATAATTATATCCATTAATTGGAATTTTTTATCGGAATTAAACACTTTAAAAATATATATTTGATTTCATTGTGTGTTTGTGTAGGTGAATTGTTATGATTTTAGCTTTTGACTTTCTTTCGGTCTTTTCTTTTCTATTCCTCTCTTTCTCCCATTTTCTTCTCCCTTCTTTCTATCTATCTGTCTCTCATCCTCTCTTGCTGTCTTCTTTCTCCCTCTATAATTCTTTCTCCGTCTTTCTCCTATTCATTCTCTCTTGTTTCTCTTACTCTTTCTCTCTCTTGCCCTTACTTATTCACATAGCTTTCCTCACTTCCCCCACAGCCCTCTCCTTCTCTCTCTCTTTCTCTTCCTTTCATCTCTCCCCTGCTATTAGGTATAGTTAGATCTCTTTCAGTCTTGTACATCACTTTTTCTTCTGCCATCCATTGACTAACCAGTGCCTCATATCTTTTCTACTTGTTTCTTCTTTCCTTCATCTCTCCTCTTTCTCGTTTCTTACTCCTAAAATCTCTCTATCCTTTTTCCTTTTTCCATTTACCTCCTTCCAACATCTTCCATACTATTCTCTTCCCTCTTCTTTTTCAGCCTCTCCCGCCAGTTCCTTGCTTCCTCCTTGGGAGATCAGCCATCGATATATAGATGATTACTACCCATTTATCATAGCATATAATCCGACATGTCACCATTAAACAAATGAAGTAGTACACGACGAAAACAAATCGTATACGCAGCTGATAAGTTCTTTCTCACACTTTTTTATATGTAATTAACAATGCTAAAAATAAATACCATACTGAATTCTAGATAAGCGCAAAAAGTTACTGAATAAAGGACAAAAACTACAATCATATTATGATAAGGATATCTCCATTAGATAAATCACTATAGGAGCTCTAGATGTTCCAACTTCCACGACACCTTGAAGCAAGCTAAGATAGTAATATAAATTCTGAAAGGTGACATATATAGATCAATATATGGTTCGGAGATAAAATATGCTTGGCCTACTCTAGAACACGATATGTCCTTCCTAATAGATATAAGGAGACCCAGAGTAGAGATCCGAGAGAAGAGAGATCGAACCGACGGAGCAGAGAACCGACCGCCGAACGATCGCGACCCAGCACGAGAAAGAGAGGACTTCCTAGCGCCCCGAGAGCGCACGAACAGACCCGAAAACCGCACAGCGCACGACGAGAGACGAGAGCGGTAGAGAAGGCAGAAGCGCGATGAGGGGAGAGAACGCCCATACCGGAAACGAGAGAGGAGAGCCACGAGAGGAAGTCCCGAGCCCACAGAGCACGAGAGAGACGAGAGAGCAGGTGTAAGAGAGAGAGATTATCGGACCCAAGAACGAGAGAGAGAGAGACGACGAGCGCGATGAGGCATAGAGAATGAGGAGATCCCGGAGAGAGAGAGAGCCGACGAGAAGAGAGAGAGGACCCCCGAGAGAGTGAGAGAGAGAATGATGAGAGAAAGAACTAGAGGTTATAGAGAGAGAAAGAGACTTTTTTAGACTTAGTTTAGTTAAGTTCAAATGGTAACACCTCAAAAGGCATGAAAGCGTACAACGTTAACGATTATCTTTACCCTCATCTTGATAAATCCCTAAGACAAGGCCCTCATTATTAGTCTCATGCCAATAAACAAGAAACATATAGTTTCAGAAAATATAATTACTATGTCCGCCGAAGGAAGCATAAATGACACAAAATCAGATAATATCACGTGGCCGATATGACTTGCAGTAATACCGCCAAGGAGGCTATAGGATAGAAATGACAAAGCGGGACTAGGTCAAGTGCAAGCAACTACCAATGGTGAACAAACGAGACGTCAGTGCCGCAGTTAGTTGCACGGTATTCTCTCTCACCCTCATTTCAAACATAAGACACCTTTCCCGGGTTCACGTCACTTCATACATAAATGAAAAACGAAACTCTACCATAATTGTTGCTATTCGCATAAAGGTATAGTTATTGCTGACGAGGGGATTAGGCAGTTGACTGAGACCTGAATCGAACATGCTTCAACTCTCCACCAAGGGACGGTAGAGACGGTGAGCATGAGAAAGAAGTGCAGAGTGACAGTCTGAGTGGGACGTGTTGTGATCGCAGTGAGAGAGAATAAAATAGAGAGAGGAGGGAGGGAAGAGGGAAGAGAGAGCGGAGAAGATTAGAGAGAGAGGAGAGGGCGGCGCCGACACAGAGAGGAGTGCGAGAGGGGGGATAGGAAGAGGGAAGTGCAGAGGGAGAGAGGGGATGAGGGGGAAAGGAAAGAGAAAGAAATAGGAGAGACCCAGAGCCGAGAGAAGAACAAAAGAAGACTTTGACGAGAGAGAGAGGGAAAGAGAAGTGAGGAAAGACGCTGGGGTAAGAGAAAAGAGAGAGACGAGAGCGAGGTACGGGGGTGGCGGGGGGGGGGAGCAGAGGAGCGCGAGAGCAAGCTCGAGAGGAGAGATGGGGGGAGAGAGAGAGAAGCCAGAGAGAAAGAAAACAACTAATCACACGGACAGCGTAGGGAAAAGAGAGCAGCAGCAGAGAGAGAGAGAGGAACGAGAGTGACCGAGAGAGAGAAGACCGTCGGTAGAGAAGCAGCAGAGGAGACGGAGCCCGAGAGAGGAGACCGCGAGAGAGAACCAGAACAGAGCCCCAACGACGCGCCAGTGAAGCTACCCCAGGCGGCAGAGAGAAGAGATGACGGGACGTCGAGAGAGAGAGAGAGAGAGAGAGAGAGAGAGAGAGAGAGAGAGAAAACAGAGAAAGAAAAGCGGCAAGAAAAAAAAAACACACACACACAAAACAAGAGAGAGAAAAACAACAACAACAAAAAACACACAAAAGAGAAAAAAAAGAGAGTCAAAACGAAAGCTCGAGGCAAGAATGAATGCACGTCATCCACACAAGGTCTCCTTCGTCCGCTCGCCTCCCGCCACCCAAGAGCATCACTCAGTTTATTCTTGACACCGGAACTGTCTCACCTCTCCAAGTGAGCGGAGATGACGCCACGCCAGAAAACCTGCCGTGTTCCGTGCGTGGCAATACTTGTCTTGAGAGATGTTCTGTGTATTGTTCCATCTGTGTGTGGGGGGTGCGTGGGGGTGAGGGGCACCCCCACGGCTCCGTGGGTAGGTGCGTATCAGGGTCGAGGCGGGCGGCGGGGAGGGTGTATGGGGGTGTTTGGGGGTGGGTGTGTGTTTGTTTGGGTAGTGTGTTTGTGTGTGTTTGGGTGTGTGGGGGGTGGTGTGGGACGTGGGGCCGCGTGGGGGGAGCGAGCGGGGGTGGGGCATGTGTGGAGGGAGTGGGGGTGTTTGGGGGGTGTTGGGGGGTGGAGGGTGTATGTGTGTGTTTCTGTGTGTGTGCTTGTGTGCGTTTGCATCTATGTATATGCATATATATATATATAATACCTATATATATAATATATATATATATATATATATATATATATACATATGTATATATAGTATATATATATATATATATATAGTATATATATAAGAATAGTATATACATATATTATACATATGTATATATATATATATAGAACCTATATATATATATATAGTATATATATATATACATATGCGCTATATGTATATGTATATATATATATATATATATATATTTATTCTATATATATATATATATACATCTATAGACTATATATATATATACATATATTATGCATATATATATATATATATATATATATATATATATATATATATAAATACTATATATATATGTATATGTGTGTGCGTGTGTGTTTGTGTTCTGACTTTCTAATTCCTGAAAAATAAACCGTACAACCCCAAAAGGGATTAAAACAACACGCGAGTGAATTGCCTGGAGTGCTTGCCAATCATCGCAATGCACTTCTTTGATTTATGCTTCACATCCCTCCTCCCCCCCCCACCTAATCTACCAATACCCTAATCATTCCCCTTCCAACGTGAGGTACCGCTTTGATCTTATTCCCATTCCCCCCGCCCCCTCCCCACCTCCTTCAAAAAACAAAAAAAAAAAAAAAAAAAAAAAAAAGAAAAAAAAAAAAAAATGTAATCCCTTCATACCATATACATCTCCGGCACCCCCTCCCCCCCCTTTCCCAGATCATGCCCCCCACCCCCTGCTCTCCTAAGAACACCTTGATTTCACCTTCCAACACCTCCACCTCCCCTACTCCCCCCCTCCTCCTCTACCCTCATATCTGCCCACCCTTTGCACCCCCACCCTCCTTCCCTCTCTCCCCTTGCCCCTCCCTCCTCCCATTCCCACACTCCTGTGCTATCTATCCTACTTAGACACCCCCCCCCCCTCCTCCTCCTTTCCCTACTCATTCCCAACTCCCACTTTCCACGGCCTCCCACAACTCCCCTCCCCCCCCTCTTCCCCCAATTATCTTCCCTCCCGCTCATATGCCCCTTCACCCTGTATCACCCGCTCCCCTTTCCCTTAAAAAAAGAAAAACAAAAAAAATCACATCTCTATCCCTCCTTTCTCACACACCCTCCCCCTTCTCTCCTCTGCCCCCCACCCCGTCCCACCTTTCCCTTGTAAAAAAAAACAAAAACAAAAAAACATCACGCCTCCAACCCCCTTAGTATCTCCCTCCTCCCTCCTCTTCTCCCCCTACCCCTCCCCTCTTTTTCCCCCCCTTCCCTTCCCCCATACCATCCCCTCTTCTCCTCCCCCCTTCCACACCTCCCTCACCTACCTTCTCCTCCTCCTCTTCTCCCCCTACCCCTCCTCCTACCCCCTCCCCCACCTCC
>NW_028234425.1:40442507-40445007 GCF_977035675.1 Penaeus japonicus | reverse complement strand
GTGCATATAACCCCTCGCAAAGCATTCCCTCCGCAAATCGGGTTTTTCCTTTATCTTTAGCCTTAAAAGCAAAAGAGTATGAAGCCCCCCCCCCCCCCCCCCCCCCCCCCCCCAGGGGCTGCCTACCCTATAAATTTATGGTTATTGTTTTTCACGTAACAATAAAAACCCCTTTTTGGGAATAGGGTTGTATGGTGGGTTAAGGGGACCTATAGGGTTTTTTTGGAAAAAAATGTATATTTTGGTTGAAATTTATTACTTTTTCCCCTTTTAAATGTAAAAAAAGAAAAAGGGAAGAAGAAGAAAAAAGAACTTGAAATAAAGAAATATAAAAAAAGGGGGAAAAAATTTACATTAATATGTAAATAATAAAAAAATTATCAGGGTTTAAAAAACTATCACACTATCATCACCCCTTTCATCGTCATCTTTCCACTTCATCATCTTTTCATCATCTTTATCGTTTTTTATCAAAATCTCTTTCATCGCCATCATAAAATTAGCAAAAAAAGGTTTACAAAAAAGAAAAAAGGAAAAGAAAGAAAAGGAAAATTTAAAAGTGAAAAAGCCCAAATTTTTTTAAATTCTTTAGGGTCGTGATAAAACAATGACAAAAATTTAAACCCCTGTGATTTTAATCCCCAATAAAAAACAATAATTAGGATAATATTTTTTCTGAAAAAGGGACAAATCAGGGTTAGAAAATATCAGAAATAATAAAAAAAAAGAAAGAGGTTAATACTAAAATTGGCACTATTAGAACTACTATTGTGATAATGATAACATTGATAATGATAATAGATAAAATGTGATGTAATATTCCTATTACTTTTACTAGTGGCAACCACTCCCCTAACAAGATGGAAAATTAAAAAATTGGAAAAACAAAAATTAAGGGATAACAATAATGGTATTAATAAGAAATTAACAATTATAACAGTAATATGGGAAATCAGTAAAAAGGATAAAAAAAAATTTAATAACAATCAAAAAGGGAAATGATGAATGAAGTAATAATTGTACTGAAATCAGTATATCACCCTTTATTATTACAAACTGGGCATTAATTTTGGATTTTTTAGGATAATAATAGAAATAATATAAACAATGATAATAATAATAATAAAAATAAAATGATGATAAAATAATAAAAAATTTAAAAATTTAATAATAATAACAATAAAAAACAATAGGGAAAAAAAAATGAGGATAATAATCCAAAAAGCAAAATCCCGGGACGGGAAATACTCAATCAAAAGTCAATAGATATTCACCAGTTAACAGAAAAAACAAAAACAAAAGAAACAAACAACAATGATACTACCAAAAACAAAAAATATCAAAGTAAGAAAAAATCATTCGAGAATAGGGATCCCATACCCCTTTCATAACTAGTTAGTTATACATCCACCATCTATTTTGAAAGAGTTTTTGTTTAAAATAAAATTTAAACCGGTAGAAGATAGATGGGGGAGAATGTGATAAAAAATTTTCATATTTAAATAAAACCGTATTTTAAAATTTCCGTGCACTTACCACTAATCAGACAGAGGTTTTAAAGTAAATTTATCCCCTGTGGTAATTTTAACGGGAGGATTAAAACAGTTTGATGGGTTTTTTGGCCCGTATACTGGGGGTTTTCTCCCCATGTGAATTAAAGAAATTTTCGAAAAAAAAAAGGGGCCCAAAAATAAAATTTTTTTAAAATTCCCCCCCCGGTTTTTGGGGGGGGGGAAAAAAAAAGCCGGGGTTTTCCCCAAAAAACCCGGGCCCCCGGGGGGCTTTAACAACCCCTCCAAACCCCCCAACACACAAAACACCACACACAAAAAAATTTTTTGTATATATAAAATTTTTAAAATATTTTAAAAAATATATATATTATATATATGGTTTGTTTATAAATATATATTTTTTTTAAATATATATGTGTGTATATATATATACAATATTTTATTTTAAATATAAATAAAAATATTAAAATAATATATATTTACATATATTTTTAAATTTTTATATAATAAATTAAAATATAAATATATATAAAATTTCTTTTTTATATATAAATATATATAAATATTTTTAAAAAATTTTAAAGAAATTCCTTTTATATTATATTAATTTAGATATTTTGGGGTTTTGTTTTTGTGTATGGGAAAAGTGGGTGCGTGTGTGTGTATATGAAATTTGTATATATAAAAATTATATTTATATATATATTAATTTTATATATATAATATAAAAATTTAAAAATAAAAAAAACAATTCCCGGGAAAAAATGGCCCCCCCCCCCCACACACCAAAAACACCACACAAACCCCACACACACACAAACACACACAACACAACACACAACCCCACACAAAAATATATATATATAATATATATTATATTAATAAAATATATATATATATATATTATTATTATTATTATTATTATTAATAACACTGCCAAAAAAAGAAAGTTGGGAGTGTTAATTTAAATTTTGTTATGTCACGTT
>NW_028234425.1:40408218-40413218 GCF_977035675.1 Penaeus japonicus | reverse complement strand
CCTACCTAACTTTGCCTAGTTTTAAATTAATCCCTAGCCAAAGGGGGGCTTCGCCCCCCCCCTGGACCCCCCCTTTTTAGGGCACTTCGTGCAACATACCTTGGGCAAGGTATCCCGAATCCACCATCCTCGCCCTGAAATTCAAACATGGCTGTGTTTACGTATTTACGGATAGTAGCAAGCTGTGGACTGGAAACCCCCAAGGAATTACCTGCATGTGCTGTTATGTTCTCTCAACAGATGGCGCAATATTCCCCATTATTTACAGTATAATTATAGTGCCCTCTATTGAGTGGTCGCGTCATCATCGGTCCTAGTTTCCTATCCTGAGGAAAATATGAGGCGAAGACTCAGTTGCTGTCATCATGGCGCAGTGTGAGGGTTATCCGTGTCGCGGCATTTTCATCTACAGGACTAATTACGCATCATAAGTATCACGAAGTGCCCTGAATAGGGAAGATCCAAAGGGGGGCGTAGCTCCCTCTTCGCAAAGGCTGACTTCAAAACTAGGGAAAGTGAGGTAGGTAGTTGGGTTAAGGTTTTCGTGATAAAGAAGTAGCACGAGGTAGCAGGAAGTGCCTTAAAAAGGGGGGGTCCAGGGCAAACTTCAAACCTAAGCAAAGTTAGGTAGGTAGTTGGTTAAGATTTTGCATACGAAATATGGCCGGAATTCATATTTTACCCCGCAATTTCCCTGATCTACTTCATGCCCTCCCCTACTATCGGGACCCAGATTGTGGGCTTTAGGGGTGCAAGCGCTCATTAATTTCACTATATATGAATAGTAGAGGTTGAGAGGAATCCATCAATACCACTTTTGTGGTATTTAGCGACGCGGCGTTGTTCGGAAAATTTACCAAAAAGAATAAAAACTGTTTTCAATATCCAATGCTCATCTAACTAAACACGAACATTTAAATCAAAATTATGCCAGTCTGAACTCACGAGTCTCCCCTTCACCCTGAAAGATCTAATCGTTTTCCTTTGAATGAACTAATCCCGTTTTCTAAAAACATAACAGAATATTACATTTTATTATTCACGACGTATCTTATTCGTCTCAGAGAAAAAAAAAAAAAAAAAAAATAAAGAAATTGGTTAGTAATCAGAATCGTAAATGGGAATTCATCGTTATATCAAATATGAACATGCAAGAGGGGGCGAAGAGAGGGGGGGGGGGGTTAAGAGGAGGAGGAGGAGAGATATGTAGATAGATAGAGAGATAGAAAGATAGATAGATAGACAGATAGATAACTAGACTGAAAGAGTGAGAGAGGGGGGGGGGGGGGGGAGAGTTAAACAAACAAAAACTACAGAAAAAAAACAACAGAAAGGGAAGTAGAAAGAAAAACAAAGAAAAGACAAGAAAAAAAAAGCGAAAGAAGTGGAGGAAAAAAAAATACAGTTGAGGTAATATAGTGCTACAAACTATAAACTGGCCCTATAAAACTTTGCACTAGCCAGTCACGCCTACATTTTTTTTTTTTTTTTTTTTTTTGGAAAACCACCCTTTTGGAGGACACTTGAAAGAAATCCTGGCTTTGGAGACGTCTTCTTATCCCTTGGGCTAAGTTGCAAGTCGATGGCAACGTGTCTATCTTCACTCACTTTTTCTGTGAATTTATTATTTTTTTTTTTTTTTTTTTCTTTTTTGGAAGCATTCGTCTAGACATCGATGTTCTTTTTTTCTGCTGGTTCTCTGTTTTTCTTATCTTGTTTTTTTTTTTTTTTTTTTGTTTTGAAGGAGTATTTTTTTCTCATGTTATCTTTTCTGCGTGTGGTTTCTCTTCTCTTCTAAAGCTTTTTTTTTCCTTTCTTTTTCTTTTTTTATATTTTCCTTATTTTATTTTTTACGTTATTCAATGTCTCTTCCCTTTTTCCTCGACGACTTTCTTCTTTTTAATTATTATATTACCAATTTTAATTACTTTAATATTTTTTTTTATATTATTATTATTTACCTTTTTTAAAATTTTTTTTAATTTAATTTTTTACCTACTTTTATAAAATTTTTTAATACCTTTATATAACATTTATACTTAAATTACCCTGATTTCTAAAAAAAAAAAAAAAAAAAATCTATATCTTTTTTCTTTCCTCCTACCCTTCTCTCCCTCCCACTTTCCTCCCACCTTTCTTCCATCTCACTCCCCCCGCCCCCCCAGACCTCCTCTTTCTATACTTCTCTCCCCAAATTTAGATAAGAGCCTTCCGTTTGATCTACTTACTCTCTTATCCCCTCACCCCTCCCTTCTCCCTTCCCTTCCCCCTCTCTCCCTTCCCTCTCCCTTCACCTCTCCACCCGTCCCCTCCCCCTTCCTTCCCCCCTCTCCCCACCTTCCCCCTTCCCCCTCCTCCCCTTTCTCCCTTCCCTTCCCCCTCCTTCCCCTCCCCCTCCCTTCCCCCCTCCTTTCTCCCCTCCCCCCTTTCTCCCTCCCCCTACCTTCCCCCTCCCCCTCCCTTCTCCCTTCTTTCTCTTTCTTTCTCCCTAAAATGGTGTCATTTTTTCAACACCTCCTCCAACCACATCCCGTCTCTCATACTCACCCCCTGTGCCCCCTCCCCACAACTGCCCCCTGCCCCCTCCCCCCCACCGACCTTCATGCTCTCCTGACGTCACAGTCTTAGGGTTTACACTCCTGATGACGTCACTCCTTCAGACCCGAAGACCCTGTCGAACCGTGAGTCTTCTGGAGGCTTAGGGAACAAGATGGAGGAAGAGGAAGAGGAAGGAGGAGGAGGAGGAGGAAGAGGGGAGGAAAGAGGAGGAAGAGGAAGGGGAAGGAGGAGGAGGGAGAGTAAGAGGGGAGGGAAGAGGAGGATGAGGGAGAGAAAGAGGGGAGGGAAGACGAAGAGGAGGGAGAGGAAGAGGAGGGAGGGAAAGAAGGGAGGGGGACGAAAAGGAAGAGGGGACGGATGAGGAGGAGGGGGAGAGGAAAAGTAGGACGACGAAAAGGAGGCGGGAGGGAAGAAGAGGAGGACGAAAAGGAAGAAGAGGAAGAGAAGGATTTCCAGATATGGAGGTGGAGGGGGAGGTAGAGGTGGAAGGGGGGAGGAGGGATGGAGGTGGTGGTGACGGAAGTTGGATGATGTGAAGGTGGAGGTGGAGGAAATGGAGATGGAGGAGGAAGTGGAGGAGGAAGAAGTGATGGAATTGGTTGTGGGGTGGTGGTAAAGATAGAAGTGGAGATGGAATAGTAGCAATAGCAAGATTAGGAGAAGGAGGAGGAAGAGGAGGAGAAGGAGGAGAAAGAGGAGGAGAATGAGGAGGAAGAGAGGGAGGAGGAGGAGGTTGGGGTTACAAGACAGTACAAGAAAGAGGAGGCGAAGGAGAAGGAAAAGGGGAAAGTTGTGAAGGTGGAAAAGAAAGAGAAAGGGGAAGAAGAGGCTGCCGGTTGTGACGATGGCGGAAAAGATGGTATTAGTGATAAAGGAGCAGTAGGTGAAGATGGGAATGGACGAGGAGGGAGATTCATCCTCTGCCCTCTCCATCTTTCCTCCTCCCTGCCCCTCTCCTTTTCTATCCATTCCCCTCCCCTCTTCCTCTCTCTCTCTTATTCCTCCACCCTCCTCATTCCTCCTTCTTTTCTCTCTTCTTCTGCCCCCCCCCCCCTCTCTCTCTCTTATTTCTCTCCTTCCTCCACGTTCCTCCTTCCCTATTCTCTCCATTTTCCTTATCTTTCTTTATTACGCCCCCCCCCCTTCCCAATCTCCCTGTCCCCCCCCCCCCCTCTTCTTCCTTATTCCTCCCTCTTCCTCTTTCACTCATCAATCCTTGTTCCTCCCTTCATCTCGCTCTCTCTTTCTTCTCTCCTCCCACTTCCTTTCCTACTCCATCCTCCTTCAATCCAACTTCTTCATTTCCTTCTCTCCTTCCCCAACCCTCCCCATCACCCCTCCTTCACCGCACTCTCTTCCTTTCCTCTTCCTCCCTTTCCCTCTTTGTCTTCCTTTCCTCTTCCTCCCCATCCCATTCTGCCTACCTTTCCTTCCTCCTTCCCCCTCCTTCGCCAAGTCTTCCCTCTTCCTCCCCGTCCCATCCCTGCCTACCTTTTCCTCCTCTTTCACCCCTCCTCTCCCACTTTTCCCTCCTCTTTCACCCGTCCATCCTCCTCATCCATTCCCCTCTCTCCCTTTATCCTCCTGCAAGTAAAAGATTATGCTCTACCCCTACGTTGACCTTTGACCTATTAGCCTACCATTGCCCCGAAGGTACACACTCAACCTCCGCTTGCAACTTTCGGTAGGAAGAGCAACATTGGGATAAAATTATAGAAGAGATGATGAAAGCAAGTGAAGACATCCAGAATGCAAAATAAAGTAATGGACATTTCGAGATTATATCTTCCTTGTTATATATTTTTTAACAGAAAGAGAGAGAGAGAGAGAGAGAGAGAGAGAGAGAGGGAGAGAATGAGAGAGAGAGAATGAGAGAGAGAGAAAGAGAGAGAGAGAAAGAGAAATTGGGAGAAAGGGAAAGAGAGAGAAATTAAAGGAGAGAAAGAGAAATTCACTAACCTTCTCTATCCCACACCCCATTCAACCTACTGCTATTTTACTTCCCAATCCCCATTTACACCTATCCCCTATTCCACCTATGCCTTATTCCAATTTAATAACTCCCCTCTCTCCCTCCTTACCCCCATCCCCTCTACTTCAACCCCCCCTCCCATCCCACATCCCTAACCCATACCTTCACTTGACACAGACAACCTAAACCTCCTTCTACCCCACACCTAATGCCCCCTTCCCCCCAATTACCTATCCTTCCCAACATTCTTTGTCTATGTCCTAGTCCTTCTTTCTTTCTCTTACTCCCTCCCTATCTCTCTCTCTCTCTGTGTGTGTGTGTCTTCCTGTCTTTCTCTTTCTCTCAATCTCTCTCTCTCTCTCTCTCTCTCTCTCTCTCTCTCTCTCTCTGTCTCACCCCTCTCTCTCTTTCTCTATCTCTCTCTCTCTGTTTCTGTCTTTCTCCGCCGCCTCTCTCCCTCTCGTCTGTT
>NW_028234425.1:40393218-40403218 GCF_977035675.1 Penaeus japonicus | reverse complement strand
TAATGATTATCATCATAACAACAATAGTAGTGGATATATGTATAATAACGACAATAACAACGATAATGATAGCAATGGTAATGATAACAATAATGATAATGATAATACCGCTCCTAAGGATAATGATAATAATGATAATGACAGTAGTAGTTTAATAATGATCGTAATGATAATCATTAAAAGATGATGTTAATGACAATTATGATAATGATAATGCTAAGAACAATAGTAACAAGTACAGTGAGAAGGAATTATTACAACAATAACAATGACAATAATAATAATGATCCTAATGCCATTATCAATATTTTATCATCATTATCATTACTATAATTACTTTCATATTTCTTATCATTATAATCAAGATTATTATCATTATCATCACTTTTATCATCACTATCATTATCATTTCTATTGCTTTTTTATTGTTGTCTTAGTTATTATAGATGCTAATGATAATGAAAGTGATAATCATGATAATGTCAATAATAGTAATGATAATGAGGATAAAATGATAATAACGATAATGATGATAACAATGATGATAATGATAATGATAATAATAACATTAACGGTAGTAATAACACATAATAACTATATAATTGCGATGATAATGATGATAACAAAAGTGAAGATGATAATTATGATGATAATGATGAAAGTGATAATGATGATGATAAGGGTAATGATAATGATTATAAGACTAGTACCACTTTAATGGCGTCTACTACCATTACAACTACGATGATAATCAAGATGTTAGCAGTAAGGATTTCGATTATACTTTCATGAGGACAAAATATGATACATTACTTATATCGCTATAACAACAATGACAACAACAAATGTTTGCAGTAATGATGATAAAAAAGATAAAGGTGATGATGATAATAAAGATAATAACTACATGAAAATAACCTTAATTGCGTTTTATACCACCATGTCACTGATATCAACAGTAAATAAAACTGACACAGGTAACAACAACAACAATAATAATAATAATATAAAAAAACAGGTGTCAAAACAGTACTCAAAACAGATAAACAACACCAACACAAAACAGCAAAAACAAAACGGAAATCTCTCTAGCATATGAATCCAATATGATCTGCCCTTCTCTCTGTCAACGGGACAGAGGTAGGCTCAGGAATGCAATAAAAGGCGGACAAGAGTAGGTATTATTGACATGGATGCCCCCTCATACGACTGACTGTTACCCATGGATGGTTGCCTTCACCCCTACTACAGGCCGAGGGACATTGACCTGCACTCGAAGGATACTGTAGGTCGGAGCAGCTGGACTTTCACCTCATTTTGTGATGTTTTTTTTTTTTTTTTTTTTTTTCCTTTCAATTTGTGTTTTTTTTCTATTTTGGATGAAGGAGAAGGATATGATAATGATTATGATATTGGTGATAATGATAACATTAGTAATGGTAATGATGATGATAAAAATGATAATAATGGTAGTGATGATAAAAAACGATGATAATGATTATAAAAAAATAATAATGAAAATGAAGATAAAAATTATAATGATAATAATGACATTAATAACAATAATGATAAAGGTAATAGTAATAATTATAAAAACCGATAATAAGGATGATGACAATTATAATGATAATAACTACAATGATTGTAGTGATGATAATAAGGATAACAAATGATGATGATGATGATGATGATGTTGTTGATGATAATGATTAAAGACTAGTACTACTAATACCATTTCATTCATTCATTCATTCTTCTTTTTCTTTTCATAGTCAGGAGTCGTAATGACCGATCCCTCTTCTTTCTCTTATTCTTCTCTTCTTTCTCTTATTATTCTCTTCTTTCTCTTATTCTTCTCTTCTTTCTCTTATTTTTCTCTTCTTTCTCTTATTCTTCTCTTCTTTCTCTTATTCTTCTCTTCTTTCTCTTATTTTTCTCTTCTTTCTCTTATTCTTCTCTTCTTTCTCTTATTTTTCTCTTCATTCTCTTATTCTTCTCTTCTTTCTCTTATTCTTCTCTTCTTTCTCTTATTCTTCTCTTCTTTCTCTTATTCTTCTCTTCTTTCTCTTATTCTTCTCTTCTTTCTCTTATTCTTCTCTTCTTTCTCTTATTCTTCTCTTCTTTCTCTTATTCTTCTCTTCTTTCTCTTATTCTTCTCTTCTTTCTTTTATTATTCTCTTCTTTCTCTTATTCTTCTCTTCTTTCTCTTATTCTTCTCTTCTTTCTCTTATTTTTCTCTTCTTTCTCTTATTCTTCTCTTCTTTCTCTTATTCTTCTCTTCTTTCTCTTATTCTTCTCTTCTTTCTCTTATTCTTCTCTTCTTTCTCTTATTCTTCTCTTCTTTCTCTTATTCTTCTCTTCTTTCTCTTATTTTTCTCTTCTTTCTCTTATTCTTCTCTTCTCTCTCTTATGTTTCTCTTCTTTCTCTTATTCTTCTCTTCTTTCTCTTATTCTTCTCTTCTTTCTCTTATTCTTCTCTTCTTTCTCTTATTCTTCTCTTCTTTCTCTTATTTTTCTCTTCTTTCTCTTATTCTTCTTTTCTTTTCTCTTATCTTCTCTTCTTTCTCTTATTCTTCTCTTCTTTCTCTTATTCTTCTCTTCTTTCTCTTATTCTTCTCTTCTTTCTCTTATTCTTCTCTTCTTTCTCTTATTCTTCTCTTCTTTCTCTTATTCTTCTCTTCTTTCTCTTATTCTTCTCTTCTTTCTCTTATTCTTCTCTTTTTTTTCTTATGTCTCTTCTCTTTCCTTATTTTTCGTCTTTATTCTCTTATTCTTTCTTCTTTCCTCTTATACTCTCTTCTTCTCTATCTTCTCTTCTTCTCTTATTCTCTCTTCTTTCTCTATTCTTCTCTTCTTCTCTTATTCTTCTCTTCTTTCTCTTCTTCTTCTCTTCTTCACTTATTCTTCTCTTCTTTCTCTTATTTTTCTCTTCTTTCTCTTATTCTTCTCTTCTTTCTCTTATGTTTCTCTTCTTTCTCTTATTCTAATCTTCTTTCTCTTATTTTTCTCTTCTTTCTCTTATTCTTCTCTTCTTTCTCTTATTCTTCTCTTCATTCTCTTATTCTTCTCTTCTTTCTCTTATTCTTCTCTTCTTTCTCTTATTATTTTCTTCTTTCTCTGTCTCTGCTTATTTCCGTCTGTTTTTGTTTGTATCTGTGTGTCTTTGGGTGTCTCTGCCTCTCTATCTCTCTATCTCTTTCTCACTCTATTTCTGTCTCTCTTTCTCTCTCTTTCTTTCTCTCTGCTTCTTTCCCTCTCTCCCTTTATCTCTGTCTGTATATGTGTCTCTCTGACTGTCTCTGTCTGTTTATCTGCCTCTGTTTCTCTCTCTGTCTCTCTATGTCTGTATCTCTCTCTCTCTCTCTTCGACCCTCCCCCCTTCCCTTTTCCTCCCCCTTTCATTCTCTTCTATCCTCTCTCCTCCCCTATTCTCGTCCGTTCCATCTTTTCCCTTCCTCAATCTCTCTTTCACTTTCTCTCTCTCTCTCTCTCTCTCTCTCTCTCCCTCTCTCTCTCTCTCTCTCCTTCTCTCCCACTCTCTCTCTCTCTCTCTCTCTCCTTCTCTCCCACTCTCTCTCTCTCTCTCTCTCTCTCTCTCTCTCTCTCTCTCTCTCTCTCTCTCTCTCCTTCATTCCCACTCTCTCTTTCTCTCTCTCTCTCTCCCTCTCTCTCTCTCCTTCTCCTGTTCCTCCTCCTTATTCCGATCCGTTGCTATCATCTCACCTCCGTCACGTCGTCTCACTTGCTTCATTCACATCACTCATGTCACTCACTTCGCTCATTCCACTTGCCTTACTTGTTACAGTCACCTCACTCATCTCTCATCGATTCCTCCATTCAATATATTCCTATCTCTATCCTCGCTTGTCTCATCCGTTCCGATCTTCTTACGTGTCTCATTATGATATTAACAAAACTAACAACAATAATGATAGCACTACAATGATAATCCTTATCATATCATTATTATTGTTGGTGTTGTTGTCATTATCATTATGATCAGTATTGCTGCTATTGTTATTGTCATAATCATTATCATCACTAGTATTGTTGTTACTATTGTTTTTATCGTTATTGCTATCACCATTTTGTTATTATCATCCTAACCCTCATTATCATTATTATTGTAATTACAAAATAAATATCATGATTATCATTATTATCATTTAATCATTACCATTATCATTATTTTTGTCATTACCAGTGTCCTCATCATCATTATGATTAGTATCTTTTTCATTACACCATTATCATCATTATTATTATCATTATCCCTATTGTTGTTATTATCATCCTCATTATCATTATTATTATTGTAATTGTTATTATCATTATCATAAAAATTATTCTTATCACTGAACAGAATTCAATGTGACACGCAGAATAAAAAAACATAAATGACACTGAATATTTTTCACAACACAAGAGATGTTATTGACGCGATTCAAATCATTTCTCAGAATAACATGTTATTCTGAGGATGAAATCGGGAAAATTACTTTATACCTATTTCTTCTCCTATTATTCTTATTCTTATCACTATCATCATTACTTTTTCTATCATTTCCATTCACTGACTTATCATTCCTATGTTTCAGTTCATCATTCTATTTCCACAATTCATCTCGTTAATTAAAAGTATTTTTTATGAATCAAACTGGATTTTTTGTTTATCTTATCACCATCCAACTCAATTGCATTCAACATAACTTCACAATCTTTTGCTTATTCAACAAGTCTGTTCTGCAACACTTTCTGTTGCTCACTCTTACTCTTCTCTTCACTCTCTCTCTTCTCTCTCTGTATATATACTCTTTCTCTCTCTCTCTGTTCTGCAACACTTTCTGTTGCTCACTCTTTCTCTTCTCTTCACTCTCTCTCTTCTCTCTCTATATATATACTCTTTCTCTCTCTCTCTGTGTTTTGATTCCATACCGTTTTTTCTGTTATGTGTTCTGCGGAACAGGCCTTTGTGTTCTTTACTTTTCTGTTTTTTTATTTATTGATTATAACTGATAATAAGGGTAATAGTAATGATAGTAATAATAAGGGTAATAGCATGATAGTAAGGGTAATCGTAGTGTTTGTAAGTGATGATAATAAAGATGATGATAAATAGGATAATTGTGATAAATAGGATATGAATAATAATCGTGATAATGATAACGATAATAGAAACAGCAATAAGGACACTGATAAGGATGATGATAATAATCATAAAATCAAGAATGATGACAACATTATGAATTATACCAATGATGATTATAATGATTATGCTCATGATGATTATAATGATTATGCTCATGATGATCATAATGATGATGATTACATCTACAATGACTGTACTGACAATGATATTAAAATCAACAATCACAATAGTAATGATAAGAACGAAAATTATTTTAATGATGGAAACGATAAAGACAATGACAATTTTGATAATGATGATATTGATAGTAATAATGGTGATAGTGATGATAACAATGATGATGACAATGCTGACTCGTGAGAGAATGTGCCAACGTGCCCAGCCACGCCAGGCGACACTGGGAACCCACGAGCTTGGACGAGGCTCGATCTCCCGACTATCATTATCAAAGCCTGGCGGTTTTGATAATGATAGTAATAAGAAATAAAGATGATGATGAAAATATCAATGATATTAACATCGATGATGATGATAATAACAACTATATTGATGATGATAATGATTATGATTATGATAATCGTAATGATTCTGATTATGATAATTGTAATGATACTAATTATGATTATGATAATGATAACAATGAAAAAATGAAAATAATGATAATCATAGTGACCAAGATGATGATAGTGATAATGATTATAATCATAGAAGTTATGATAACGACAGTAGCAATGATATTGTTAGCAACAAAAGCAATAATGATGATAATTATCATAATCATGATACTGATCATCCTTACTAAACTACACTTCATTATATTATATTATCAATCAATTATGTTATATCATCAATCTATTATGTTATATTATAAATCCCATTATTAGTGTTATCACTCTTATCATGGCAGATAGTATTATAACTTCTAATTTGTGTTTCGTTTAATTTCTATCAATATTCCGATTTAATTAATTCAATCTAATTAGTAAAGATTTGTTTACATGTATAGCTATGTAAATTCCTCTCTACCATTCCTTTCTCAAAGAATTTCCCACCAACAAGAACAACAACATCCGACACATCCTATGTTTGGTGGCAATTCTAAAAAATTCCCTAACCCCAACAATATACAATATATTTATTATTCCCTCATATAATCAAATATCATAACAAAAAAATAAAACAAAACAAACCACTATAGTTAGGGCTCCTATATTAAGTCCTCATAAGGGCAAAAAAAAAAAAACCACGAAAATATTTCGGCATTTGTGGTGTGAGGGTTGGTGGGGATCCATTGCCAACCAGTCCACATGTTTTGTTACCTTCCTCTCCCCTCCTCCTCCTCCTTTTCTCCCCACTATCCCTCCACCCTCCTTGTATCTCCTTTCCCCCTTCCCCCCCCCCCATCCTCCCGTTGTCCAGCACAATGAGTACTCACACTTGTATCTACGGTAACTGGGTTTTATTACTGTTGTATATTGCAGCAAAAATTGCAAAAATTATTGCAAATACCAACAATTCATTATTGCACAAAAAAAATTGCAAACTTCAATTTATATTGCCTTTGCACCAACAACGGAACGCAGCAACCCGGTGTTTAACACTACCTATAACCAACACGTGTTTACAGCGTTTGTTATTGGTTATGTTTGTTTGTACATGTTTTTTTATTAGTTTTTTTTTTTTTTAAAATTTTTATATTTTTTTTTATGTTTAAATTTTTTATTTTTATTATTATTTTTTACGGTGGGGTGGTTATTATATTTTTATTTTTTACGGGGGGTATTATTTTTTATTTTTATTAATGTTTTTTTTTAGTAATATTATTTTATTTTTTTTTTAATATATTATTTTATTTATTTTTTTTTTTAAATAATATTTATTTATTTTTTTTTTTTTTTTTATATTACGGTTATTTATTGTTTTTATGTTATTTTTATATTTTATATTTTTTTATTATTACACAACGGGGGAGAGGTGATGGGAGGATAGGTGTTACGCGTGTACGGGTGGGAGGGGAGGGGTGGGGAGGGGGGAGAACGGGGGGAGGGATGGGGAGGGGGGTGTCACGGGAGAGAGAGAGATGGGGAGAGAGGGAGGGTGTCAAGGGGGGAGAAGGATGGGGAGGGAGGGTGTCACGGGGGGAGAGGAATGGGGAGGGAGGGTGTCACGGGGGGAGAGGGATGGGGAGAGAGGGAGGGTGTCACGGGGGGAGAGGGATGGGGAGGGAGGGTGTTACGGGGGAGAGAGGGATGGGGAGGGAGGGAGGGAGATGGGGAGGAAGGAGGGAAAGAAAGTGGAGGGGTGGGGGGGGGGGGGGATGTAGAGGATGGGGAGAGAGGAGGAGGGGATAGAGAAGATATTCATTCATATGGATATGTGCACAAGATAAATAGATTGATAGAAAGAGAGATAGAGAAAAAGAGAGAAAAATAAATAAAGTTTGAGAGAGAAAGAGAGAGAAATAAAGTTTGAGAGAGAGAGAGAGAGAAAAATAAAGTTTGAGAGAGAGAGAGGAAGAGAGAGAGAAAGAAACGGAGAAAATGAAATAAAATTTGTGAGAGAGAGAAAGAGAAAGAGAGAGAGAGAGAGAGAGAGAGAGAAAGACAAAGAAATATACAAGGAGATAGAGAGAGAAAAAAAAAGTTTGAGAGAGAGAGAGAAATAAAGTTTGAGAGAGTGAGAGTGAGAAATAAAGATTGAGAGAGAGAGAAAGAGAGAGAAAGGAAGAGAGAGAAAGAGAGAGAGAGAAAGAAGGAAAATGAGGAAAGAGAGAAAAGGAAAGAAGAAAAAGGGGAAGAAAAGGTAAAGTGAGAAATAGGAAGGGAAATTAGAGAGAGAAAGAGAGAAAAAGGAATAGAGTTCAAGAGAGAGAGAGAAAGAGAGAAAAAGAAATAAAGTTTTAGAGGGATAGAGAAAGAGAGAGAGACAAAGATAAAGAGAGAGAGAAAGAGAGAGAGAGAGAGAGTCCCCCCCCTTACCACTACCCAGAATTTCGCTAATATGCCTAGCCGACCCCCCTTCCCATCTCCTCCCTTAATCTAATCTAACGAAACACGACCATACAATCCCATCTAACGCCGTGTTAAGAACTCCGCTAATCCGGAGACCGCTGGATACACTCGTTCAAAAATCCGGATTAAAAGCTTTCCAAACTCGGACTTTTCTCTGCCGAATTCCTGCGTGTGTGTGTGTGTGCATATATACCTTTGTATGTATATATGAATATGTATATATATATGTATATATATATATATATATATATATAAATATATTTAATATATATAATAACATATATATAAATGTACATACCCACACACACACACACAAACACACACGCAACATTTATATAGATATATACATATATATTATATATAATAATATATATATATATATAATATATATAAAATATAAATTTATATATAATATATAAACATATATATATAAATATATATATAATATTATACATATATATATATATATAATATATGTAAATTTATAACATATATAATGGTACATACACACACACACACACACATACACACACACACACACACACACACACACCATCACATAACTCTCTCTCTCTCTCTCATCTCCCAACTCACCTCGACAGTTCATCTCCACTCATTCTCGTCGGCTCTCAACTCATCATCTTCCTCTCACCTCTCATCCCTCCTCTCTCTCTCTATATAAATATATTATATATATATATATATATATATATATATATATAAATATATATATATACTTATATATATAAATAAATATATATATAATACACACACACACACACACACAACACACATAAACACACAACACACACACATATATATATTGTATATATAATATTATTTATAAAGATATATATATAAATATATAATATATTATATATATAATATATATATATAATAATATATATATATATATATATGATATGTATAAACACACACACACACTCACACACACACCCAAAACACACACACAACACCACACACACACACACAACACACACCACACACACAATCACTACACACACACACAATATATAAAATAAACATATATATAATAACCTTACTCTAATCATGATGGATCTCTCGCTCCCTCACTCTACGTCTCCCCTCCTCCACCCCGACTCCTCCTCTCCTCCACCTCTCCTCCCTGTCCGCCTAGTCCTCCCCATCTCCCCATTCCCTCCTCCTCCCTCATCCTCCCCATCCATCCCTACCTGCTTCTCCCCGTCTCCTCCTCCTCCTCCTCCTCCCCCCTAGTCCTCCCCATCTCCCCACTTCTCCCCAGCTTTCTCTCCCTCCCCTTGGCTGTCCTCCTCCTCCCCTCCTCCTCGTCATCTTCCTCCCCGCTCCTTCTCCTCCCCCCTAGAAGTCCTTCCCCATCTCTCCCCCTATTTCTTCCCCCACTTCCATCCTCCTCACACCTCCCCCGTCTCCACCTTCCTCATCACTCTCCACCCCTATCCTTCCTCACCATCGCCCCCACCTCCTCCCAGCTTCCCCCCTCCTCCCCGTCTCCTCCTCCTCCTCCTCCTCCTCCCCCCTAGTCCTCTCCATCTCCCCACTTCTCCCCAGCTTCCTCTACCTCCCCTTTGCTGTCCTCCTCCTCTCCCTCCCCGTCTCCTCCTCCTCCTCCTCCTCCTCTCCCCTAGTCCTTCCCATCTCCCCTAGTCCTCCCCATCTCCCCTCTTCCTCCCCGTCTCCTCCTCCTCCTCTCCCCTAGTCCTCCCCATCTCCCCACTTCTTCCCATCTGCCCTCCTCCTCCCCATCTCCCCACCTCCTCCTCCTCCTCTCCTACCCATCTTCCCTCTTCCTCCACTCTTCCTCCCCTCCGTCTCCTCC
>NW_028234425.1:40391074-40393118 GCF_977035675.1 Penaeus japonicus | reverse complement strand
TATGTTGTAGCGTGTATGCATGTAGAGTTGGTTTTTTTTTGTTTGTTTTTTGTTTTTTGTTGTTGTTTTTTTTTTTTGTGTGTGTGTTTACATTGCATGTGTGCATTTTATGTTCGTTGCACATGTTTGGTTGCTTGGCTTTGCAATATCTCTCATCAGTTCGAGTTATTTTGTCATTCTTCGTTAATGTGGGAGTTTGATTTGGTTTCATGGCTTTTTGATGTATGTTTATGGATATACTTTTGTTGTATATTTCTTTTGATAAATGTTTTTTGTTTACGTTTGTATACTTGCGTGAGTGTGTATATGTGTGTGTTTGTACAGTATATGGTAATGATTTTTTTTTTTTTTTTTTTTTTTTTTTACTTGTCTTTGTTTAAGATTTTTTGTGCGTACTTGAGTACGTGTTTGTCAGTTCTTGATTTTTTTTTTTTTTTTTTTTTTTTTTTTTTGATATCTGTTAAGAAAATATATATAAACACCTTAACTCAATAAGAATAAAAACAAGGCGTCACATATTAAACTTGTAAAAAATAAATAAATAAATAAATAATAATAATAATAATGATAATAATAATAATAATAATAATAATAATAATAATAATAATAATAACAATAATAATAATAATAATAATAATAATAATAATAATAATAATAATAATAATAATAAACCTTATTGGACGAATATAACGAAAAAAAAAAATGGATTCCCATTTCCTTTAATGAAAAACACTCCGTTTCAAGTGTGGCCGTTTTATTTCATTTTATTTCATATCTTATTTGCGTGCTAGTAATATGGTGTTGGTGCGTGTTTGAGTGTGTGTGTGTGTGTGTGTGTGTGTTTGAGTGTGTGTGTGTGTGTGTGTGTGTGTTTGAGTGTGTGTGTGTGTGTGTGTGTGTGTTTGAGTGTGTGTGTGTGTGTGTGTGTGTGTTTGAGTGTGTGTGTGTGTGTGTGTGTGTGTGTGTGTGTTTGAGTGTGTGTGTGTGAGTGTGTGTGTGCGTGTGTGTGTGTATGTGTGTGTGTGTATGTGTGTGTGTGTGTGTGTTTGAGTGTGTATGTGTGTGTGTGTTTGAGTGTGTGTGCGTGTGCGTTTGAGTGTGTGTGTGTGTGTGTGTGTGTAGAATTCTTTACATGTATAGGTGTGTCTCTACGTAAAAATGTAAGGTTATTGTAGTGGTGTTTATTTTTCTTTTTTTCTTTTTTCATCTTTGTAGTTACACATAAACGTATATCCATGATTGTGCCTTTACAAAATAAAATAAATTAAAAAAGGGTAAACACAGGAAAAGCGAGTCGAATACAGAAGCAAGATAATTCTCATTTGTGTGCTACTCTCGCCCCTCTGACTCGTTAAGGAACTTTGTGCCCGAAGGCGCTGGGGAAGGAGAGAGAGAGGGAGAGAGAGAGAAGGAGAGAGAGGGAAGAGGGGGCTAGGAAGGGTTAGGGAGGGGAGGGGGGGCTAGGAAGGGTTAAGGAGGGGAGGGGAGGGGATAAAAAAAAAATGACTGTGTTTTGGCTTTCTCTTATTATTTATTTTTTTTTCTCGCTCTTTCTCTCTCTTTCTCTCTCTCTCGGTCTCTCTCTTTCTCTTGTTCTCTTTCTCTCTTCCTCTCTTTCTCCTGCTCTCTCTCTCTTCTTTTATAATAATATAGTAATTTATATATATAATATATAATAATATATATATAATATATATATATATATAAATATAACAATATTATATAAAATATATATATATATATATATATAATATATATATATATATATATACAATATATATATATATATATATATATATATATATATATATAAATAATATATAATATATATATACACACACACATCTATCTGTCTGTCTGTCTGTCTCTCTCTCTCTATCAATCTATCTATCTATCTATCTATCTCCCTCTCTCCCTTCCTCTCTCTCTCTCTCTCTCTCTCTCTCTCTCTCTCTCCCTCTCTCTCTCTCTCTCTCCCCCTCTCAACTCACCCAGACAGCCTTCCTCTCATCCCCTCTCTCCTCCTCTTCCTCTCCTCTCTCAT
>NW_028234425.1:40381074-40383574 GCF_977035675.1 Penaeus japonicus | reverse complement strand
CAACGCTGACTCACGCTGAGCTGCCGAGACACCGCTGACTGACTCCGACTCGGCGAGATCTCATGGGCTTTGAATCTCGAATTTCGTAGACTGGAAGGGGGGGGTGAGGGGGTTAGGGTAGGGGAGGAGAGGTGAGGGTAGGGGGGAGGGTAGGGGTGGGGGTGGTGGTTGGGTTGGGGGGGAGGGTAGGGGAGGGGGTGGTGGTATGGTTGGGGGGGAGGGTAAGGGAGGGGGAGGGGGAGGGGAGGGTAGAGGAGGGGTGGTATGGTTGAGGGGAGGGTAAGGGAGGGGAGGAGGGGAGGGGGGATTGTAGGGTAGGGGTGGTGGTAAGGTTGAGGGGGAGGTTGGGGGGGATGATTGTAGGGTAGGGGTGATGGTAAGGTGGGGGGAAGGGGTGATTGTAGGGTAGAATGAGAGAGAATGAGAGAGAGAGAGAGAGACAAAGAGAAGGAGGAAGAAACAAATTGAGAAAGAGAAGAAAGAGAGAGAATAAGAAAGAAGAAATAAATAGAGGGAAGGAGAGAGGGAGAGAGAGAGGAAAGAAAGAAGAAAGAAAGAGAGAAAAAGAGAAAATAAATTCTCGCATTGTAAAAATCTCTCTCCGTCTCTCTAAACATTTCTTCTTCATATTCCTCCAGTTTTCTTCTTCTTCCTTGTTTTTCTTTTTCTTCTCCTTCTCCTTCTTCCACACACTTATCTTGTTTAATTGTTCTTTTCCTTCTCTTTCATTAATCACCTCAGATAATTACCTTTCTCTTTCTTCTTAATCATCATCATTTCCTCTAAATCATTACCATCATCATTGTATCTTAATCATTATCATCATTATTTCTTCTTGTACATTATTATCATAATTTCTTCTTCATAATTTCCATCATCATTCTGATCCTAATCTTTCGATTTTTCCTCTTCTGTTTCTTTCTTTCCTTTCCTTCTCTCTCTCTCTCTCTCTCTCTCTCTCTCTCTCTCTCTCTCTCTCTCTCTCTCCCTCTCTCTTTCTCTCTCTCTCTCTCTCTCTCTCTCTCTCTCTCTCTCTCTCTCTCTCTCCCTCTCCCTCTCCCTCTCCCTCTCCCTCTCCCTCTCCCTCCTCTCTCTCTCTCTCTCTCTCTCTCTCTCTCTCTCTCTCTCTCTCTCTCTCTCTCTCTCTCTCTCTCTATCTATCTATCTATCTATCTATCTATCTTTCTCAATTCTATTTATCGGGAATTCGATACTTTTTTATCATATTTTATCATATTTTGGTTCTTATAGTCCTTTATCAAATATTGCACTTTCCTTCGCCTTCATTTCTTTCTCCTTTTTTCTAGTTCTCTTCGCCCGCATCATAAAGATAAAGTAGATGATTGAATCAACAAGTAAAGGAAGGAATCAAGGAATAGATAAATGAAATAAACAGAATAAAAAAAACACATAGAATCGGCGATTACCTCACCATCCCCCCCTTCCCCCACCCCTTTCTCTACCCCCCCCCTGCCCCTACCCTACTAGAATAAACAATAAAACAACAACATATATAGAGTATCTCCTCCTCCCCCTTCCCCCCTCCCCCCCATCCCACCCACCATGCCATATAAAACCGTAAAAGTTATAATTTTTCCTCCATCTTCTCCCATCCCCCAATCCCTTACTCCCTCTCCCCTTACCCCTTACCCCTTCCTCTTCCTCTGCCTTCTCCCAGCTCCCTCCCCCATCCTACCCTCCCTCTTTCCTCTCCCCCTCCCCTTTCCTCTTCCTCTATCCCTTTGATCTATCCTCTCCCAGCCCGCAATCCCTCCCCCCCCCCTACCCTTGCCTCTCTCATCCCCCCCCACCTTCCCCATCCCATCCCCCTTCCCTTCTTCCCCATCCCCTTCCCCTTCCCCCTCCCTCCATCCCACTCCATCGCTACAGGAATAAATAGCAAAATGGCAGCAAACTTATTTTTTATTATTAATTTTATCATTATCTTTATTATTATTATTTATTATTATTATTATTAAATTTTCTTATTAAATTTATTATTAAATTTAAGAACCTTTAAAGCCCGTTGCATCTGCGTTGTACATTGCAGAACCGTATCGGGGGATTGCAAAGACTATGAGTCAGGATTTTGTTTACCTTTTTTTATTTTTTGTTTTTTATTATTATTGGGGGTGGGGGGGGGGCAAGGAGCTTTTTATATGTGTTTGGTTAATGTTTGTCTGTTTGTTTTTGGAGGAAGAGGTGGATGTTTTTGTTTGTTTGTTTTTGTTTTGAGATTGTGAGAAGGGCTGGGTTTGTTATCATTGTTATTATCATTATTATTATTGTTATTATTATTATCATTATGATCGTTATTGGTTTTGTTAATGTTATATTCATCATGATTATTATTATTATTGTCGGTGCTATCGTTATTATTATCATCATTATTACCATTAGCCTTATCATTATCATCATCATTATTTTATCAGTAATAGTAGTGGTAGTAGTAGTATCAGTATCATTATCGGTACAATTATCAGCATTATCATTTCTATCA
>NW_028234425.1:40368574-40371074 GCF_977035675.1 Penaeus japonicus | reverse complement strand
ATAGAACAACATCAGAATGGGACACCTACTATTCTTGCTATAAACCAATGTCTGCTCTCCCGTTCTTGATTATTCTTTTATTCTTCTTCTCTTCCCCCGCTTCCCGAAATACTTACATCCCTGCTCGCTTCTGATGACAATGCGATACGCGTCTCTTCAAATTGCGATGCCTTTTTGTGTGTGTGTGTGTCTCTCTCTATATATGGGTGTGTGTGTGGGTGGGTGTGGGGGCTGGGGGGTGGGGTGTGTGTGTGGGTGGGGGGGGAGGTGGGTGTGGGTTTGTGGGGTGGGGGTGTGGGGTGGGGGGGCTGTGTGTGGGTGGGTGGGGAGGTGGGTGTGGGTGTGTGGGGTGGGTGTTAGGGGGGTGGGTGTGGGGGTGATTGTGGGGGTATGTAGGGGTGGGGGTGGGGGTGGGGGGTGGGAGTGTATGTCTGTGTGTGTGTCTGTGTGTGTTTAGGTGTGTGTTGGCGTGCGTGCGAGTGTGTTTGGGGAGGGAGGGAGACGGGGGGGGGGGGGGGAGGGAAGGGAAGGGAAGGGGAGGGAGAAATAGTGAGGGTTGGAGAATGTAGGATCGGGGGGGAGGGGGGAGGGGAAGGAGAAGGGGTGGGGAGACTCTATAAGGATGGGAGGACTTAGGATTGTGGGAGGGGTGAGGGTAGGGGGTGGGGGAAGGGGAGGGGGGATCTTGTAAGGATTAGAGGATTAGGTAAGTGGTAAGGACAGGAGGCTTTGTTCAGTATGTGTGTGTCTATTTATATAAATACATGGCTGGTAATACGGTAAGGTTTGTATCTCCTGTTGTTATTGTGGTTCTGTTGTGGTTCATTGTTTGTGGATGTGGTTGTGTTTGGTGAGAATAGTGTGTGTTGTTATTATTATCATTTGCATTATGTTTATTATTATCATCACCATCATTACTGTTATCATTATCGTTATTATTGGTATTTTTATCATTATCACTATTATTGTTTTTATTATTATTGTCAACATTATTACGATCATAATCATCACTATTATTATCATTATGTTATGTTATATCATTTGCATGTCATCATGTTCTTATATACGTCTATATTTACATTAGTATCACTGAACCCTTTTGAGTGTATTTGTGTATGTGTAAAAAAATATATTTATATGCGTATATATATATATATATATATATATATATATATATTATTATATATATTATATATATATATATATATATTATAATATATATATATATATATATTTAATTATATATATATATAATATATATATATATATATATATATATATATATATATATATTTTGTGTGTGTGTGTGTGTGTGTGTGTGTGTGTGTGTGTGTGTGTTGTGTGTGTGTGTGTGTGTGTGTGTGTGTGTGTATGTATTTATGTGTATATATATAGAGAGAGATAGATAGATAGATAGGAAGATCGATAGATCGATAGATAGACAGATAGATATGTATATATATACATAAATACATATATATATATTATATATATATATATATATATATAGTATATATGTATGTATGTATATGTATATGTGTGTATATATACATATATATATATATATATATATATATATATATATATATTTAATATATATATATATATATGACATTAGAATTCATATTTACATAAAGGTGTGTGTAATACTATGTTCATTCTTTTATTAATAAACGTAATCTTATAAATTATTTAGAATAAGATAACTTAAAAACTTAAAAAAAAAAAATTGGAATGCAAAATATTATTCCTTTTAAACGCAGACAAGAGGAGAGACAAAAAGCGAGAGGTGGGGGAGGGAAGAGGGAGAGGATAAAGAGGGAAGAAGGAACAGACAACGATGACTGGGAGAGATAGAGAATATAAACAGACAAACAAACAGAGAGAGAAAAAATAGAGACTAAAAAGTTAGGGGAAAGAGGCATAAAGTCAAAATTTATTTGTTTATACTTTTTTTCTCATACAGGGCCTCTCGCCATATTCTTTCCTTCTTTATTCCTTCCTTCATTTATTCATTCTTTCCTTCCTTCCTTCTTCCTCCCTTCCTTCTTCCTCCCTTCCTTCCTCATTTTCTTCCTTCCTTATTTTCTTCTTTCCTTTCTTCCTTCTTTCATTGTTGTATTTGCTCCTTTTTTACTTCGTATTAAGAATATTGTTTCTTAAAAAAAAGTGAATAAATAAAATATAAAGTTGATGATAAGAAATTTGAAAATAGTGAATAAATATGGCGAGGAGAGGGAATAATTAGATTGTTGCAAAAGCTGTTGATACCAATGATGAATGTTGAGTGATAAACATAGTGATGGTGATGATGACCTTTGCTCTATCATCAATAGGGTTGGGTGCCATGATGGTGATGCTCATAAGCGTGAAGGCGAGAGTTTTCAGAATCATTACTCTCTTCCGTTGCTCTTCTCTCTTCTCTCTCCATCTCCTCTTCCTTCTTCTCCTCCTGCTCCTCCTTTTTCTCGGATTTCTCCTCCTCCTCCTCTTTTTCCTC
>NW_028234425.1:40366545-40368474 GCF_977035675.1 Penaeus japonicus | reverse complement strand
GGTATCAGAAAATGTAAATCTCTATGTGTCTTTTCCAGTCCATGATAACTCCAGCTGTGGCACTTTTTCTAAAGCAAATGTCAATGCTTAATACTTCTTCTTTCTTGACACACAAAATAAAAAATAAAAACTGATACAAGTGTCAATTCTCTATGTGTCATTTCCAGTCCATGATGACTCCAGCTGTGGCACTTTTTCTAAAGCAAATTTCAATGCCTAATATTCCTTTTTTCTTGACACACAATTTTTTTTTTAAATCTGATTCAAGTGCCAATATTCAATGGCTAAACTACAAATAATTTTATAGGAGGAGACAAATATCCAAAGCCATACAAAACCAATGATTTGTCATATCTAAAATCGCCAAACCATCACATCAATTCGAAAAACATTTATAACATCTATAAACAAACGTTCGCTTCCTTATTCCAAAATGACACCTAAAAATAAATGTTCCCTTCCTTATTCCAACATGGAGGGGGCACTACGACTAAAAAAAAAACATGAAACAAAAATACATCTCTGTACCCGAAGACACAAACAAACCATAAAAATCCACAGCGATACGATTGCACGTCCTGCATTCCTCATTAATCTTGATGCACATGGAACTCACGCGCGCGGAAGGTCCGGCTCGATTCCCGTCGTATTGCACAGGTTGCACAGGAAGACGTCACAATTCAATCCTTTACGCGAAAATGTGTCAGCGTGATGAGACCTCCAGGGGGGAGTCCTCGATAAGTGAACTTCTCATACTCGAGACACAAGGCGGGCATTTGAACCCCAGATTTGAACCCAAACTCGGTGGTAAGTGTGGCGTTATACAGTTGTTGATGGTATTAATACAGAACAAAGAAATGTAGTGGTTATGACTTGACACAATATTGCATTTGTATAGCACACCAAACGGACTTTTTGCTTTGAAGTTTGTTTTTTTTTAATATGTTATTTTCAGAAATGACTGGAAATGCCCAAAATTTAATACACACTGGATATCGAATGTTGCCATCCAAAAATAAGAAATATAGATTAAGACTAATTCGCTCATTATAACGAAGGTCTCATTCTGTTATATCACCCGCTCACACAATTAAAAAAAAAAAAAAAAAGTTTATAACCTAAATCCAGCTTTTTTACATTACTCCATTAAAGGGTCCATGCAACTTTTTCTTCCTCTTTCATACCATGAAAAAATAATCCTCCTATACGTGAAGGAAAATTACTCATATTAAGTCTAACGCCGTGGTTTTCCTTAAAACCCTAAACCGCTATTTTTTTTATTTTATTTTTTTTTTTTACTTATGTACATTATCAATCGTGCATACTTGGAAGATGGAGTAACAATAATACTCGATAATCTAATCAAATTGACTGCCGAAATAAAGATGAGATTTTTTTTTTTTTTTTTTCTTTTATTTTTTTTTTTTTTTTTTTTTTTTTTTTTTTTTTTTTTTTTACCCCGTCTGCCATATAATAAACGAGATCACTTTCAAAGAGTAATGGATAAATATATCCATTATCCATTATCCTCTATGCGAAATCTTATAAGCTTAATTTCTCACACAGAACCCTTGGTTAGGAGTTGCAAGGTACATGAACAAAGCAAATACCCGACTATTTTATTATTAAAAAAAAAAAAAAATCTCTCAATGGATGTTCATTCCGATCTCGAATAAAAATAATCGAATAGTAACGCCTCGATACAGCTGATGAATCCCTTTCTAGATTATTCATTCTCATTATTCTTATCATCTATGACGCTTTATTAAATTTCATTCTCTAGAAAAAAAAAAAAAAAAAAAAATATATATATATATATATATATATATATATATATAATCTAATCATCTTCGTAAATGCACTGGGATTAGTTTCCCTTCCTTGTGATTAGGTTACGATTAGTTATTCCAATCTCTGTTGCAATTGAAG
>NW_028234425.1:40354045-40356545 GCF_977035675.1 Penaeus japonicus | reverse complement strand
TTTGAGAATGAGGGAAAGATTTGAGAATGAGGGAAAGATTTGAGAATGAGGGAAAGATTTGAGAATGAGGGAAAGATTTGAGAATGAGGGAAGGATTTGAGAATGAGGGAAAGATTTGAGAATGAGGGAAAGTGTTGAGAATGAGAAAAGATTTGAGAATGAGGAAGATTTGAGAATGGAGGAAACATTTGAGAATGAGGAAAGATTTGAGAATGAGGGAAAGATTTGAGAATGAGGGAAAGATTTGAGAATGAGGAAAAGATCTGAGAATGAGGGAAAGATTTGAGAATGAGGGAAAGATTTGAGAATGAGGGAAAGAGTTGAGAATGAGGGAAAGATTTGAGAATGAGGGAAAGATTTGAGAATGAGGGAAAGATTTGAGAATGAGGGAAAGTGTTGAGAATGAGGGAAAGATTTGAGAATGAGGGAAAGATTTGAGAATGAGGGAAAGATTTGAGAATGAGGGAAAGATTTGAGAATGAGGGAAGGATTTGAGAATGAGGGAAAGATTTGAGAATGAGGGAAAGATTTGAGAATGAGGGAAAGATTTGAGAATGAGGGAAAGATTTGAGAATGAGGGAAAGTTTTGGAAATGAGGGAAAGATTTGAGAATGAGGGAAAGATTTGAGAATGAGGGAAAGATTTGAGAATGAGGGAAAGATTTGAGAATGAGGGAAAGATTTGAGAATGAGGGAAAGATTTGAGAATGAGGGAAAGATTTGAGAATGAGGGAAAGATTTGAGAATGAGGGAAAGATTTGAGAATGAGGGAAAGATTTGAGAATGAGAGAAAGATTTGAGAATGAGGGAAAGATTTGAGAATGAGGGAAAGATTTGAGAATGAGGGAAAGATTTGAGAATGAGGGAAAGATTTGAGAACGAGAGAAAGATTTGAGAACGAGAGAAAGATTTGAGAATGAGGGAAAGATTTGAGAATGAGGGAAAGATTTGAGAATGAGGGAAAGATTTGAGAATGAGAGAAAGATTTGAGAATGAGGGAAAGATTTGAGAATGAGGGAAAGATTTGAGAATGAGGGAAAGATTTGAGAATGAGGGAAAGTTTGGAAGCGAGGGAAAGTGCTGAGAATGAGGGAATGATCTGAGAACGAGGGAAAGATTTGAGAATGAGGGAAAGATTTGAGAATGAGGGAAAGATTTGAGAATGAGAGAAAGATTTGAGAATGAGGGAAAGATTTGAGAATGAGGGAAAGATTTGAGAATGAGGGAAAGATTTGAGAATGAGGGAAAGATTTGAGAATGAGGGAAAGATTTGAGAATGAGGGAAAGATTTGAGAATGAGGGAAAGATTTGAGAATGAGGGAAAGATTTGAGAATGAGGAAAAGATTTGAGAATGAGGAAAAGATTTGAGAATGAGGAAAAGATTTGAGAATGAGGGAAAGATTTGAGAACGAGAGAAAGATTTGAGAACGAGAGAAAGATCTGAGAATGAGGGAAAGATTTGAGAATGAGAGAAAGATTTGAGAATGAGGGAAAGATTTGAGAATGAGGGAAAGATTTGAGAATGAGGGAAAGATTTGAGAATGAGGGAAAGATTTGAGAATGAGGGAAAGATTTGAGAATGAGGGAAAGATTTGAGAATGAGGGAAAGATTTGAGAATGAGAGAAAGATTTGAGAACGAGAGAAAGATTTGAGAACGAGAGAAAGTTTTGAGAATGAGGGAAAGATTTGAGAACGAGAGAAAGATTTGAGAATGAGGGAAAGATCTGAGAATGAGGGAAAGATTTGAGAATGAGGGAAAGATTTGAGAATGAGGGAAAGATTTGAGAATGAGGGAAAGATTTGAGAATGAGGGAAAGATTTGAGAATGAGGGAAAGATTTGAGAATGAGGGAAGGATTTGAGAATGAGAGAAAGATTTGAGAATGAGGGAAATATTTGAGAATGAGGAAAAGATTTGAGAATGAGAGAAAGATTTGAGAATGAGAGAAAGATTTGAGAATGAGGGAAAGATTTGAGAATGAGGGAAAGATTTGAGAATGAGGGAAAGATTTGAGAATGAGGGAAAGATTTGAGAATGAGGGAAAGTTTTGAGAATGAGGGAAAGATTTGAGAATGAGGGAAAGATTTGAGAATGAGGGAAGGATTTGAGAATGAGGGAAGGATTTGAGAACGAGAGAAAGATTTGAGAATGAGGGAAGGATTTGAGAATGAGGGAAGGATCTGAGAATGAGGGAAAGATTTGAGAATGAGGGAAAGTTTTGAGAATGAGGGAAAGATTTGAGAATGAGAGAAAGATTTGAGAATGAGGAAAAGATTTGAGAATGAGAGAAAGATTTGAGAATGAGGGAAAGATTTGAGAATGAGGGAAAGATTTGAGGATGACAGGAAGAAACGCGAATGACAGCGAGATATCAGAATGAGAGGAAGATTTGAGAATGAGGGAAAGATCTGAGAATGAGGGAAAGATTTGAGAATGAGGGAAAGATTTGAGAATGAGGGAAAGATTTGAGAATGAGGGAAAGATTTGAGAATGAGGGAA
>NW_028234425.1:40344045-40349045 GCF_977035675.1 Penaeus japonicus | reverse complement strand
CTCTCTCTCTCTCTCTCTCTCTCTCTCTCTCTCTCTCTCTCTCTCTCTCTCTCTCTCTCTCTCTCTCTTTCTCTCTCTCTCTCTCTTTCTCTCTCTCGCTCGCTCGCCCGCGTTCTCTTTCTCTCTCTCCTTCTGTCTTTGCCTTGCCTCTCATTATTCTTTCTTTATCAAACGAATGCCTATGCCCTTCCTTTCTAAAAAGAATGCCCAAAAGAGAGAGCAAAGATCAACCAGGAAGCCCTCAGAGAGCTCAAGCCTTCGCCAACGCCCAAATAACCAGTCTCAAATCACCTACGTCTACCACAAACGGTTAAGAGACAAGGAATTTCCAAGCAGACCCATTTTCTATGACAAATCTCACAGGAGATGAAACCTTTAATTGAATGCTTGCCCGCACGCGCTTGATCAGGAAATGTAATCAACCAGCAATGATCATTTAGATTTGTGAATTGTTGAATTTATGAAGAAATGTGTCTGTTTGTTTGTTTGTTTGTTTGTCTTTTGTTGTTGTGGTTGTTTGTTGTTGCTGTTGTTGTTTTCTTTTCTTTTCTTCCTATCCTTTCTTTTTTTTTATCTTTTTGAATAAACCAATTGGAAAATGCCACTCGGCCCCTCCTGTGAATAAGAGCTGGTTATTGGTTGTAAAATATATAAAGAAATGTGTGTCTGTTTATCTAATTCGATTCTATTATCTCCTGCTTCTCTTTTTTTCTTCTTCTTTTTTTTTTTTTTTTTTTTTTTTATTTAACAAAGCTCTTGGAAAATACCATTGAACCCCGTAATACAAAATAGCTATATGAGGATATGAGCGTTTTTTTTTTTTTTTTTTTTTTTTTTTTTTTTTTTTTTTTTCTATTCCCTTATCCTTCTTCATCTTTTCTTTTTTTCTCTTTTAAATCTGGAAATCTTCGTTGTTCATCGTAGACCGACCGATACATCAAAACTCGTCTAAGATTTCAATTATAATGATGATAGAAATAACAATAATGATGATAATGTTAATGAAAAGGATGATGATATTAATGATAATCATGATAATAGTAGTAATCATGATAACGATAATGATGATGATAAGGATAACGATTATAATAATGATAATGATAATTATACTGATAATACTCATAATGATAATAAGTATCAAAACTATTATCATAATTATGATGACAATAATTATGAATAATAATTATAAAAGTAATTATACTAACAATGACGCTGATAATGAAGATGATAATGATAATAATGGTAATGATGACAATGATGATTATAATATGATATCAATAACCACAACTACTAACAAAAATCATAGTAACATTTATTAAATAATTAATTGCTTTGCAGTAGCTGGTTATTCTGGTTCATCATAATAATAAATTTTCTAAAATCCTTTTATTTACATAGTAGAAATAACCTGTCATTAAACGATAAAACAATATCCTTAATCTATCTAGATTTTCATTCATATTATATTTGATAATAAAGATACTTAAATTCTTAATTAATCTCTTTCTTCTTTTTATTCCTGTTTAACTTCGATTGTGCAGATTAGACTCTAAAGAAAGATTTTTTTTCGTCAAGAAAGCCTGATTCAAATTTTGAAGATTAGACCTAAAAAAAACAATTATTTTTTCATTAACTTATTATTTATCTCTAACCTCAATTTCGAAGATAAAGCAATAAAAATTAAAATATTTCAATCTAACCAATTTTCCCCACCATCTCCCAGCCTCAATTTTGAAGATTAGTTAATCAAGAAAAACGATTTTTTTTTTCTTCTATCAACACACTTCCTCATTCATTTATTTCAAACTCTTTTTTTTTTTGAAGAGAAGTAGTAAGATAAGTTCCGTTAAGCCATAAAACATATATGTCGTAATCTGTTTATCGCCATCTGTTTTAACCTTTTTTTTTTTTTTTTTTTTTTTTTTTTTTTTTTTTTTTCCTGATAAATCACTTCATATTTATGATATAAAAAGGATCCTGTTTTTTTGTTGCGATAAACAGGCATATTTCAGAAATTCATAATATTCATTGTGATTATTATTATTATTATTATCACTATTATTATTGTTATTATCGTTATCATTATCATTATTGTTATTGTTATTATCGTTGTCATTCTCATAATGATTATTATTATTATTATCATTGCTATCAGTATTACCATTATCATCATTATAAAAGCATTATGATTATTATCATCATTATTATTGCTATCGTCACTATCATTATCATTATCACTATCATTATCATTATCATTACTATTATAATCATTATCATTAACATCATTATCAATATCCTTAATACCATCATCATTATTACCAATATCATTATTACTGTTATTATTGTTATCATCATTATCATTATCACTATCATTATTATCATTATGATTATTATTATCATCATCGCAATTATCATTACAATAATTATCAATATCATTATCACCATTATCATTATTCTCCTTATTATTGTTATCATCATTATTATCATCACTATCATTATTATCACTATAATTATTGTTATCATTATTATCACTATATTTTTTGTTATCATTATCATCACTATCATCATTATCACTATATTTTTTGTTATCATTATCATCACTATCATCATTATCACTATAATTATTGTTATCATTATCATCACTATCATCATTATCAAAATTATTGATACAGCTTATTGCCGTTGCGTTTTTTAGAAATATCGTTGTTATTGTGATTACTGTTACCACTATTAATACTATCATCATTATGATAATGATCATCATTATCATTGTTATTATCTTTGCTTTTGTTTTTATCATTTCTGTTTTATCATTGTTCTAACTGTTATTTCTATTATTATTATGATCATTATTATTATTACTACTACCGTTATTATTACTACTACTATCACCATTATTGTTATCTTTATTATCGTTAATATTATTATCACTATTGTTATTGTTATCATTATTATCATTATTGTTATCAGCATTATCATTATGATTATCGCAATAATTATTTTCATTACCATTATTACCATTATCATTATTAGTACTATCCTTATCATCATCATCATTATTATTATCATTATCATCATCTGCATTATTATAATCATCATCACTATCATTTTTATTATCATCATTATCATTATCATTATGATCATCATCGTTATAAGTCTTATCATTAATTGATCAATTAATTAATGTTACTCTTGTCATCATCATCATCATCTTTATCTTTATCATCACCAGCATCATTATAATTCTTATCATTATTGTTATCATTATCATTATCACTATCATAGTCATCAATACAAACATTACTATCATGGTAATCATATTCACCACTGATTATCATTATCATCAATGCTATCAAAATCCTTATTGATATCAGTATCATCCCAATTATCACCATCATCATCATCATCATTGTTATCATTATTATTGTTATCATTATTATCACGAAATAAATAAAACCACGAACAGAATTCCCTGTGACAAAATAATATAAATGAAGCACGAATGAAATCTGTCTATTCCATGTAATTATCGTTTCTCTATTACACCTTCATTTCAGAAACTGAAAATTGCAATTCTGAAGAGAATGTAATATCGAAATGTAATGTCATGTCTGTCTCTCACTCACTCATTTCCACTCATATCTTTCCCGCTGTGACATGTCTCTCACTCACTCATATCTTTCCCGCTATGACATGTCTCTCACTCACTCATTTCCCCTCATATCTTTCCCGCTGTGACATGTCTCTCACTCACTCATATCTTTCCCGCTATGACATGTTTGTCTCTCACTCATTTCCACTCATATCTTTCCCGCTATGACATGTCTGTCTCTCACTCACTCATTTCCACTCATATCTTTCCCGCTACGACATGTCTCTCACTCACTCATTTCGTCTCATAACCTTCCCGCTATGACATGTCTCTCACTCACTCATATCTTTCCCGCTATGACATGTCTGTCTCTCACTCACTCATTTCCACTCATATCTTTCCCGCTATGACATGCCTGTCTCTCACTCACTCATTTCCACTCATATCCTTCCCGCTATGACATGTCTGTCTCTCACTCACTCATTTCCACTCATATCTTTCCCGCTATGACATGCCTGTCTCTCACTCACTCATTTCCACTCATATCCTTCCCGCTATGACATGTCTATCTCTCACTCACTCATTTCCACTCACATCTTTCCCGCTATGACATGTCTGTCTCTCACTCACTCATTTCCACTCATATCTTTCCCGCTATGACATGTCTGTCTCTCACTCACTCATTTCCAATCACATCTTTCCCGCTATGACATGTCTATCTCTCACTCACTCATTTCCACTCATATCTTTCCACCTAATGCCGTCATTGTACACGGAACCTACTCGAGTAAGAACTGGTGTTTACGTTTTATAGAGATGTTTATAGACACTTCAGTGTGGGATTACGTTGATCTGAAAATAGCCTATTTGAATGTACTTTTGAGAGTCGAATATCGATGCTGTGGAATTACGTATTGTAGTGGTGGTTTTTCTCTGTTATTTCTGACGGGAATCCTGGAATTAGGAGGCGAGAAAGAAAGGTGGATGTAGTGTGCAAGGCGTGGGAGGTGACAGGTAGCCTTGTGAAACTGAATTTTAAAAGGAAACCCATATGATTTTATTATTATTGTCATTATTACCATTATCTTTATTATCATTGTTACTATTATCATTATTATCATTATCACTGTTATCATTATTACCATTATCATTATTATCATTATTACCATTATCATTATTACCGTCATTATTGCCATTATCATTATTATCATTATTACCATTATCATCATTATTAGCATTTTCACTATTATCATCATTATCCTTATCATTATTATCATTATTACCATTATCATCATTATTAACATTATCATTATTAACATTTTCACTATTATCATTATTATCATTATTACACTCTACGCCAAACTACTGTTTTCTGAAGTAAGTGTTGTATTTGTGTGTGTGTGTTTTT
>NW_028234425.1:40327425-40329925 GCF_977035675.1 Penaeus japonicus | reverse complement strand
ATTATGGTGATAATAATGATAGTGATGATGATAACAATAATTATAGTGATAATAATGGTAGTGATGATAATAATGATAACAATAATAAGGAGAATAACGATAATGGTGATAATGATATTGATAATGATAATAATAATATGATAATGATGATAGTGATAATAATAATGATGATAACAATAATACAATAATAATGATAATGGAAATAATGATAATGGTATTAATGATATTGATAATGATTATAATAGTAACGGTAATGATAATGATACTAATAGTGATAGCAATAATAATGATGATAATAATCATAATCATTTTTAGAATGATAATAATGGTAATACTGATAGCAATGATAATAATGATAATAATCATTATGAAAATGACAACGATAATAACAATAACAATAACGATAATGATAACGATAATAACAATAATGATAGTGATGATAATAATAATGATAATCACAATGAATAATATGATTTTCTGAAATCTCCCTGTGTATCTCAGCAAATAGAAATAGCATCCTTTTTATATAATGAAAATGAAGTGATTTATCAGGGAAAAAAAAAAAAAAAAAAAAAAAAAAACAGGTTAAAACAGATGGCGATAAACAGATTACGACATATATGTTTTATGGCTTAACGGAACTTATCTTACTACTTCTCTTCAAAAAAAAAAAGTTTGAAATAAATGAATGAGGAAGTGTGTTGATAGAAGAAGAAAAAAAAAATCGTTTTTCTTTATTATCTAATCTTCAAAATTGAGGCTGGGAGATGGTGGGGAAAATTGGTTGGATTGAAATATTTTAATTTTTATTGCTTTATCTTCGAAATTGAGGTTAGAGATAAATAATAAGTTAATGAAAAAATAATTGTTTTTTTTAGGGTTAATCTTCAAAATTTGAATCAGGCTTTCTTGACGAAAAAAAAATCTTTCTTTAGAGTCTAATCTGCACAATCGAAGTTAAACAGAAATAAAAAGAAGAAAGAGATTAATTAAGAATTTAAGTATCTTTATTATCAAATATGATATGAATGAAAATTTAGATAGATTAAGGATATTGTTTTATCGTTTAATGACAGGTTATTTCTACTATGTAAATAAAAGGATTTTAGAAAATTTATTATTATGATGAACCAGAATAAACAGCTACTGCAAACCAAATAATTATTTAATAAATGTTACTATTATTTTAATTTGTAGTTGTGGTTATTGATATCATATTATAATCATCATTGTCATCATTACCATTATTATCATTATCATCTTCATTATCAGCGTCATTGTTAGTATAATTACTTTTATAACTATTATTCATTATCAATATTACTATTACCATCACTATCATTATTGTCATCATAATTATGATAATAGTGATGATGCTTATTATCATTATGAGTATTATCAGTATAATTATCATTATCATTATTATAATCGTTATCCTTATCATCATCATTATCGTTATCATGATTACTACTATTATCATGATTATCATTAATATCATCATCCTTTTCATTAACATTATCATCATTATTGTTATTTCTATCCTCATTATAATTGAAATCTTAGACGGGTTTTGGTGTATCGGTCGGTCTACGATGAACAACGAGGATTTCCAGATTTAAAAGAGAAAAAAAAAAAAGATGAAGAAGGATAAGGGAATAGAAAAACACACACACACACACAAAAAAAAACAACAACAACAACAAACAAACACTCATATCCCCATATAGCTATTTTGTATTAAGGGGTTCAATGGTATTTTCCAAGAGCTTTGTTAAAAAAAAAGAAAAAAAAGAAAGAAGAAGAAGAAGAAGAAGAAGAAAAATGAAGCAGGAGAAAACAGACTCAAATTAAATAAACAGACACACATTTCATTATGTATTTTACAACCAATAACCAGCTCTTATTCACAGGAGGGGCCTAGTGGCATTTTCCAATGGGGTTATCAAAAAAAAAAGGAAAAATAAAATAAAAAAATATAATGAAAAAGAAAGGAGAGGAAGAAGAAAAAAGAGAAAACAACAACAACAAACAACCACAACAATAAAAAACAAACAAACAAACAAACAGACACATTTCTTCATAAATTCAACAATTCACAAATCTAAATGGTCATTGCTGGTTGATTACATTTCCTGATCAAGTGTCTGCGGGCAAGCATTCAATCACAGGTTTCATCTCCTGTGAGATTCGTCATAGAAAATGGGTCTGCTTGGACATTCCTTGTCTCTTAACCGTTTGTGGTAGACGTAGGTGATTTGAGACTGGTTATTTGGGCGTTGGCGAAGGCTTGAGCTCTCTGAGGGCTTCCTGGTTGATCTTTGCTCTCTCTTTTCGGCATTCTTTTTTAGAAAGGAAGGGCATAGGCATTCGTTTGATAAAGAAAGAATAATGAGAGGCAAGGCAAAGACAGAAGGAGAGAGAGAAAGAGAACGCGAGCGAGAGAGAGAGAGAGAGAGAGAGAGAGAGAGAGAGAGAGAGAGAGAGAGAGAGAGAGAGAGAG
>NW_028234425.1:40312425-40314925 GCF_977035675.1 Penaeus japonicus | reverse complement strand
TTATGAGATTTTAATTATAGTAATTATGAAATCAGATGGTGATTATTGTGTATTAGGGATTCGGAAGTCGACTTCAATTGCAACAGAGATTGGAATAACTAATCGTAACCTAATCACAAGGAAGGGAAACTAATCCCAGTTTTATTTCTCGGAAGATGTTTAGATTGTAATTATAATATACTATATATCAATATATATATATATATATATATATATATATACATATATATATCATATATATGTATATAACGATATATTATATGTATATTATATATATATTCGATATATATCAATATATTATATATATATTATATATATATAAATATGTATATATATATATATATAGCGTCATTGATAATAAGAATAATGAGAAAGAATAATCTAGAAAGGGATTCCTCAGCTGTATCGAGGCGTTATTGTTCGATTATTTTGATTTGAAATCGGAATGAACATCTATTGAGAGATTTTTTTTATATTTTTTTATATTAAAATAGTCGGGTATTTGCTTCGTTCATGTACCTTGCAACTTCTAACCAAGGGTTCTGTGTGAGAAATTAAGCTTATGAGATTTCGCATAGAGGATAATGGATAATGGATATATATATAACCATTACTCTCTGACATCATTATTTCGGCAGTCAATTTGATTAGATCATCGAGTATTATCGTTACTCCACCTTCCAAGTATGCACGATTGATAATGTAAATAAGTTAAAAAAAAAAAGAAAAAAAAAGAAAGAAAAAAAAAAACAAAAAAAAACGGTAGCTGTTTAGGGTATAAAGGAAAACCACGGCGTTAGACTTAATATGGGTAATTTTCCTTCACAACAGCCGAAGTACACTTTTCTTAAACGTATAGGAGGATTAATTTTTCATGGCATGAAAAAGGAAGAAAAAGTTGCATGGACCCTTTAATGGAGTAATGTAAAAATGCTCGATTTAGGTTATAAACTGTTTTTTTTTTTTTTTTTTTTTTTTTTGTGAGCGGGTGATATAACAGAATGAGACCTTCGTTATAATGAGCGAATTAATCTTAATCTATATTTGTTATTTTTGGATGGCAACATTCGGTTTCCAGTGTGTATTAAATTTTGGGCATTTCCAGTCATTTCTGAAAATATCATAATAAAAAAAAAAGCCTTCAAATCAAAAAGTCCCTTTGGTGTGCTAAACAAATGCAATATTGCGTCAAGTCATAACCACTACATTTCTTTGTTCTGTATTAATAACATCAACAACTGCATAACACCACACTTATCACCGAGTTTGGGTTCAAATCTGGGGTTCAAATACACGCCTTGTGTCTCGAGTATGAGAAGTTCACTTGTCGAGGACTCCCTCCTGGAGGTCTCGTCACGCTGACACATATTCCCGTTAAGGATTGAATTGTGACGTCTTCCTGTGCAACCTATGCAACACGACGGGAATCGAGCCGGACCTTCCGCTCGCGTGCGTTCCATGTGCATCAAGATTAATGAAGAATGCAGGACGTGCAATCGTATCGCTGTGGATTTTTATGGTTTGTTTATGTCCTCGGGTACAGAGATGTATTTTTGTTCCATGTTTTTTTTTTTAGTCGAAGTGCCCCCTCCATGTTGGAATAAGGAAGCGAACGTTTGTTTTTAGGTGTTGCAAATGTGTTTCGATCTGATGTGATGGTTTGACGATTTTAGATATGACAATTCATTGGTTTTGTATGGCTTTGGATATTTGTCTCCTCCTATAACATCATTTGTAGTTTAGCCATTGAATATTGGCACTTGTATCAGATTTAAAAAAAAAAAAAAAAATTGTGTGTCAAGAAAGAAGGAGTATTAAGCATTGAAATTTTCTTTAGAAAAAGTGCCACAGCTGGAGTCATCATGAACTGGAAAAGACATAGAGATTTACATTTTCTGATACCTCTCTTTTTTCCTCGTCCCAGTAAGATAGTAAAAGAAAGATATTTTTGGAATCCTTTTAGTAGAAGGTTTACTGTGTCTTTTCTGTTTTGTTAATGGAATAATCTTGATAGCAATTCAGGTTATGCCACCTATGAAGCTACTGATTTTCTATAATATGAAAAAATATGTTTTTTTATTTTATCATTATTATTATTATTATCATTATTATTATTATTATTATTATTATTATTATTATTATTTTATATTGGTCCACATTTAAGGAATTACACTGAACTACCCGCATATTATCCTAAATCTGTAGGTTTTAGGCAATTATACTATATTTGACATGGTCTAACTTCTAGGAGAAAATCGTTATAATGTAGTTTTTCACTCATTTGTATTTAGATTGATACTAATAAAGAAAATTAATTGATTATAGCCGTATCTTTCGCAAACTTACCTCGAAATATATGACGTTATCAGCAAAAAATAAATGTAAAGAGGGAGAGAGAAAAAAAAGTAGTGACTGAAAGGAAATCCAAGAAAATGGGAGAAACAGAGAGAGAGAGAGTGAGTGAGAAAGAGAGAGAGAGAGAGAGAGAGAGAGAGAGAGA
>NW_028234425.1:40284200-40294200 GCF_977035675.1 Penaeus japonicus | reverse complement strand
CTTGACGAACAACCTGTATTTCACCATGTATATATATGTTGCCCATGATCTTCCAAATCATCATTTGTATGTTGATGTCTTTTATTGAGTAGATCATTCTTTATTTTATATATCGCTTCTTAGCCCTCGTCAAAACGGGTGAGCTATATGTGACGTCACACACGGGGAAACAGCGAGTAAACGGAGATACCGCGAGAAAAGCTTCGTAATCAACCATCGTTTTTCCAAAGTTCTGTTCGCTGTCTCTCTCTCTCTCTCTCCTTCTAACGTCATACCGAACAAAGTCTAACGGACAAAAGGTCTTGCGTTTGGACGGGTCTTCTTCTCACACCCGCCCATCTCTCCTCTCCCCTATCCCTCCCCCTATTTTTTTTTTCCGATCCTATATCCATCCGCTCTGAGTTACTCTTTCTCTCCACTTGGCTGAACATTAAAGTCTGAATGCGCTCCATCATCTGACAACACGTGAATGGGGGAATAGTTATATGTTAAGATATATTTTAGCGCCTTAGATTTATTGTAGGTATGTCTTACCTTCTCATATTTAATAACTTGCATAATTATATGAATAAAATATTATACATACACATGTCTCACATCTAACTTGTGAGAGAAAATATTGATAAATAAGTCATTCATGTATATTGGTTAAAATGTGTGTTCCCGTTTCGTATGTGGCCGACAGTACGTACATATATATATATATATATATATATATATATATATATATATATATATATATATATATATATATATATATATATATATATATATGTATATATATATATATATATATATATATATATATATATATATATATATATATATATATAGATATATGTATATATGTATATATATATATATATATATATATATATATATATATATATATATATATATATATATATATATATATATATATATGCATATATATATGACAGATGACAGATTGTGTATAGTGGGTTTATCTGATATTTATCAACAGGGAAGAGTGTTTTGCAAGTCATATATATATATATATAATATATATTTATATTATATATACATATATATATACATACATACATATATATATACATATATATACATACATACATATATATACATATATATACATACATACATACATACATATATATATATATATATATATATATATATATATATATATATATATATATATATTTATATATGTATATATATATTATATATATATATATATATATATATATATATATATGTATGTATGTATGTATGTATGTACTGTATATGTATAAATATATGTATATATATGTATATATATATATATATATAAATATATATATATATATATATATATATAATATATATATATATATATATATATATATATATGTATATATATTATGTATATATATATATATATATATATATATATATATATATATATATTATGTATATATATATATACATATATATATATATATATATATATATATATATATATATATATATATATATTATATATATTGTTATCACTGCTATCATTTTCATAACAATAATGATAATGATTAATATCATTGTCATCATCATATTCATAATATTCAATATTAATATCATCAAAATATCACTCAAAATGAGGTCAGTGAAAATATAAGTATATCTTATTTTTTTCACACACACACACACGCACATTCTCTATCCTTCTATCTCCTTCACTCTCTGTCTCTCTCTCTTCCACCCCTCCTACACACCCTTTCAGTTCCTCCCCCGTGTCCCCCACCTCCCCTTCCTCCTACCAACCCCCCTCCCTTCCTACATCCCCCCCCCCTCCTACCCTTTTTTAAATCCCCTTTCCCCCTCCTCCCCCTACCCTCTCTCTCTCTCTCCACACTTCACATGTGGGTTAAAATCCTTGTTTATTTTCATTGCTATTCTAAGACCCCCTGAATGGGAAATTCCACATAAAATGAGACACGTGTGGAATTGATGTGGAGGATTTTCCCTCTCGTTGCAACGTGGTGTAAATATCAGCTGATCGACTGTAAATATCAGCTGTTCGACTGTAAATATCAGCTGATCGATGTATCAACTGCGTTTTTATTTTGTTGTTGTTGTTTTTTTGTATGTTTACAGGTTTGTGTTTCGTATATAGCTTGCTGGTTATTGTGTTGTTGTATATTTGGGAGTGTTTAGAATGTATAAAGTGAATTTATTATTTTTGTCTTTATATTTCGGTCCGATTTCTCTCTCAATTTCTCTTTCTTTCTCTATTTCTCTTTCTCTCTCTATTTCTCTTTCTCTCTCTATTTCTCTTTCTCTCTATCTCTCTCTCTTTATACATCTCTCCATCTCTATCTCCATCTCACTCTCTCTCTCTCTCTCTCTCTCTCTCTCTCTCTCTCTCTCTCTCTCTCACCCACTCACTCTCTCTCTCTCACCCACTCCCTCTCTCTTTCTCACTCACCCACTCACTCTCTCTCTCTCTCACACACACCCACTCACTCACTCTCACCCACACAAACATCCCAAACCAAAGTATAGGAAGAACGGACGGATATTATCCATAATGTCTTCCGGTCAATAAAAGGGTTATAGGATTATTTGGGGAGAAAAGATCAAATCCTCTTTATTCTTCTTCTTTTTATCTTTTTTTTTTTTTTTTGGGGGGGGGGGATTGAGGGAGACGATCAAATCCGCTTTATCTATGCCATATCGTGAGCACACACAAGGGACTTGGTTGGTGTTCGCATTTCGTCTATGAATTTGTTATGGAAGGTCGATCGTTACATCCGGGTGTCTTTGTGTTCGAATGTGTACGTATAGATTGATTGTTTACTTGTATGTGTGATTGTGTGTATGTGTGTTTGTGTGTGTGTGTGTGATTCATTCTTTTCATTCATAATGTTATTTGTGCTTCCCTTCTTTTCTCTGTTTTTCATTTTTTGTGTCTCTCTCTTTCCTCACCTCACCTCCTCTCCCATCCTATCGTTCGTGTCGTTTTTTCTTCACCTTCCCTCCCATTCTTCCTCCCTTCCCTCCCCTCCGCCCTTCTTCCCTTCTCCTCTCCTCTCCTTCCTCCATCCTTCCTCTATTCCCTCTATTTCTTTTGTTCTCCCTTCCTCCCGTTTCTTCTCCTGTGAAAGAAAATGAATGACGCAACTTTTTTCTCTATTTATGATAACGTAATAGCTTAGCTGAATCATCGTTCACGGTAAACGAATAGAAGGAGAGAGAAAGAGGGAGAAAGAGAGGGAGAGAGGCAGAGAAAGAGAGAGAGAGAGAGAGAGAGAAAGAGAGAGAGAGAGAGGAAGGGAGGGAGGGAGAAAAAGAGGGAAATGGATAGAGCGAGAGAAAGAGAGAGAGAGGGAGAAAAAGAGGGAAATGGAGAGAGAGAGAGAGAGAGAGAGAGAGAGAGGAAGAGAAAGAGAGTAAGCGAGAGAGAGAGAGAGAGAGAGAGGAAGAGAAAGAGAGTAAGCGAGAGAGAGAGAGAGAGAGAGATGAATAAAAGAAATATATATATGTTATATATGAATATTAAATGAATTACATGATACGTTTTACTAGTTATAAATTATCATAGTGTTAAACTATTAAAGACTGCAACGAAATTAAGGCATATATAACAAAATGGTTGTAGGATCTTTGGTAGAATTTATCGGAAAATGATTATCAGTAGATTTAAAACCACATGTGCAAACGCGTGATTGGGTGTATACGTATACGTTAAAACATTGAATGAAGTTGATAGATGTAGACATGACAATTTACGCATATGTATGTCAGCACAGACAAATTCATCTGAACGGAATTTTTGTTTTAAGAGTTTAATGCACATATATATATATATATATATATATATATATATATATATATATATATATATATATATATATATATATATATATATCAAAATCTTGATCCCCCGCCAAGTTATCGGTGATTTCTAATCAGAAAATGAAAATAGTCCAAAACTAATGAAAATTCACAAACAAATGCAGTTGAAGCTTCTGAATTCAATTTTATTATCAGAATTTGTTAATCTTGATCTCCCGTCGAGTTATCACTGATTTTTATCAGAAAAACGAAATTGTCCAAAATTAATAAAAATCCACAGATAGATGCAGATTTTAGCTTTTGAGTTCGAGTCAGCACAATTGAGTAATTATTGACTCAAATTCGTTATCAAAATCTCAAAAAAAAGAAAAATTTAACGTGACTAACATTCAAAACTACATCTACCTGTGAATTTTCATGCACTTTGGACAACATTCACTTTCTGATAAGAAATCACTTATAACTCGGTGGAGGATCAAGATTTTGAAATTCTGATTACAGATTCGGATTCAGGAGCTAAAACTGCATCTACCAGTGAACTTTCATTCATTTTGGAGAAAGTTGAGATTTCATGCATATACCCTAGGGCAGTGGTTCTCAAACTGGGTGCCGCGGCACCCTGGGGTGCCACGGACAGCGCCTAGGGGTGCCACAAGATTGCCATGAATTTTGTCTTGGCTAGATCGTTTCAAGGTACATTTGTAAAACAGTTTGTAGCAGTCTGCCTATAATTAAATGTCGGTGTAGGAAGTTACTTGCTCTAATATTTTACTAAAATATAGGTAGATATTTCCTTTTGCACACTACTACTACTACTACTACTACTACTACTACTACTGATAACATAACTCTTAAGTTAATCTAATATTCTGAATCTAATTCCACTGACGAGTTCTATGTTTGGGCATGTACTACAGTACATCATATGTTAATTTGGGTTTGAGTACGGATAATAATTTTAAATCATTAATTAAAGTAATTCAAACAGGTACAATTTTATATCAGAAGTTAATTTATGTGAGGAGGGGTGATGGTGAAAAAGGGGTGCCACAGAAAGGATTATATGAATTCAGGGTGCCATCACTGAAAAAAGATTGAGAACCACTGCCCTAGGGTAAGGAGATGAATGAGATGGTGGATGAAGATAAGCGAAACGAGCTAAACGCAGGGACACAATTAAGCGAGAAGGCAAGGAGGGAGAAGAGATATGGTGATGAGAGTAGAAGAGAGAGAGAGAGAGAGACAGAAACAATAACAGAAACACAAACGAGTGCAAACACAATCAAACACACACAGACCAACACACACACACACACAGACCAACACACACACACAGACACACAGACCAACACGCACACACAGACACGCATACAGACCAACACACACACACACACAGGCACACACAAAGGTCCTCCTTCTGATCTGTACTAAGAAGATTGTGCCAAGGCAAGAGAGAGGAAAGAGACAGGCAAGAGTCTTTGATGTAGAAATATTCCGTTCTCTTATGACATTATTGGATGTGTCTACTGGGACGGGATTTGGGACATGATGGACAGACGGGATTTTATTTTATTTTTTTCTATCTTTTTTTTTTTTTTTTCTTAAGATTTTTTTTTTTTTTTTGAGGTAGATAGATGATGTGGATATATTTACCATTGTTATTTCGCGTTATGTTTTTTTTTTGTAGAAGATATATATGTAGATAGATAGATAGATAATTTGATAGATACACACACATATGTATATGCATACATATGTGTATATATATATAAATATATATATATATATATATATATATATATATATATATATATATATATATATATATATATATATATGTGTGTGTGTGTGTGTGTGTGTGTGTGTGTGTGTGCGTGTGTGCGTGTGTGTGTGTGTGCGCGCGTGTGTGTGTGTGTGTGTGTGTATCGATAGACAGATAGATAGAGAGAAAGATAGATAGATATAGATATAACCAGTGGTAATTGATGTTATTCTTGTCATAACTGTGTGTCATTATTATTAGAAAATGATTATGAAGAACATATTTGTCATTGTAAATATCATTATCATTATTATTGTCATTATTATCATTGCTGTCACTTTTATTATAACTGTTATTATCATTGCTGTCACTTTTATTATAACTGTTATTATCATTTTTATCATCATTATCAGTGCTATCATTATTGTTATCATTATCATTATCATCATAATCATTATCAGTATATCTATATCTTATTATTATCATTACCATTGTGAATATTGTTATTGTTATCATTATATTTATGATCATCATTAGCATGCCTACTATTATGTTCTTTATTAATATCATCATTTTCATTGTTATCGTTATAATTACCATTGTCATTTTCATTATTACTATTATTATCATCATCATTATCATTTTCCTTTTCAATATCATTTTATCATCATTTTCACTATCATTTCATTGTTATTATTATTGTTATCATTATTATTATAATCCTCATTATCATTAATACCATTTTAATAGTATAGCATTTTCAATGTGATAATCATAATCATCATTATCAAACTATAAAATTCTAAAATCTTATATAATCATCATCATTATTCTGTCCCTCATTCTTATCTTTTTCCTTTATCAGGTCCTCTCTTCTCTTGCTTTTTCCTTCCCCTTCTTCGCTTCTCACCTCATGTCTTCTTCATGTCTCAGTTTCCTGCCTTGAGGTGACTGGTTATGTGAGAGCCATTCTTTATATCTTGTATTGCGTGTCATTATAATGCTTGATGAGAAATTAAGGTCTTTTATTCACATTTATCCTTCATCCACAGAGCTACATATTCTTAGAAGGAAGTGCATATATATATTTGGGTGTGTGTATGTGTGTGTGTGTTTGTTTGTGTGTGTTTGTTTGTTTGTGTGTGTTTGTTTGTTTGTGTGTGTGTGTGGTTGTGTGTTTGTGTGTGTGTGTTTTGTGTTTGTGTGTGTTTGCGTGTTTTGTGTTTGTTTGTCTGTGTGTGTGTGTGTTTGTGTGTGTATGTATGTGTTTGTGTGTGTGTGCGTGTATGTGTGTGTGTGTGTGAGTATGGACATGTGTACACTGACCGGCCATGCAATTCGGATGCAGCTCTTTATGCTGTAATACTACAATACAGCAATATGAGGTTTCCTCTTCCCAGTCTCCTAATATCATGCAGATGACATTACGGTGAAGTAATTATACCGATCTAATTAACTTTTTAATGTTCACATGATGAACCTCAACCCAAGTGTGAAGTATGCGTACTTTGACATAATTAGGAATGAAAGTAATTCTTTTTTTTTCCAATTCCTCTCTTTTTAATGAGATTCAAAATTTCAAAATTCAGAGATTCAAAAAGCACTCAAAATCCCTAATGCATTCTTTTAAAAGCATTTTCATTTCTGTCCATCAGCTATGCTTGCGTGGGTCTTAATGATGTACATGGTGCGTAGGTGTATGTTTGGGATGTGTGTATGGTAATCAGGGGAGGTATATTATTAAATTAAATGAAATTTGATCTTTTCGTGTTATCTGTATAATTTTATTCGGTTATGTTTCTTCCTTTCCTTATTCCTTGTTCTTTTATCTCGACGTTTTCATATTCTTTCACCTTCTTTTTCTTTCTTTATTCGTCTTTTTCTTCAAGCTTTTTTTCTTCACATTCATTATTTTCTTCAACATCTTTTTCCTCATCCTCTTCTTCAACTGTCTTTTCCTTTTTTCCATATTCCTTTCTTCGTTTTTTTTTTTTTTTTTTTTTTTTTTAATTCTTCCTCGGCGTCAAGAGTACGATATCAAACCCGTAGAATCTGATTTAAGCATATTCATTAAGTTTATTCGAATTCAGTGAAAGAGATGACCTGAGACTCTGAAGTAAGATGCTAAGGGTGAGATATCTGGAAGGATTATATTCTTGTTTTAAAATCATTGTGATATCGTGGGTACTTCCAGCCTTTATTCTTCCCTTTCTTAATATATGAAAGAGAGAAAAAGAGAGAGAGAGAGAGAGAGAGAGGAAGAGAGAGAGAGCGAGAGAGAGAGAGAGAGAGAGAGAGAGAGAGAGAGAGAGAGAGAGAGAGAGAGAGAGAGAGAGAGAGCAAGAAAGAGAGAGAGAGAGAGAGAGAGAGAGAGAGAGAGAGAGAGAGAGAGAGAGAGAGAGAGAGAGAGAGAAAGGGATAAAAATAGATAGAGAGAGATGCAGACAGATAGACAGACCGAAAGCAGATAGACGGACGGACAGACACACAAAGATAGAGAGAGGAAGACAGACAGAGTGATATACCGACAAACAAACAAAGAGAGAGAGAGACAGAGAAAGACAGAGACAAAATGAGAGAGAGAGAGAGAGAGAAAGAGAGACAGAGAAAGACAGAGACAAAATGAGAGAGAGAGGGAGAGAGAGAGAGAGAGACATAGAAAGACAGAGACAAAATGAGAGAGAGAGGGGGGGGGCAGAAAGGGGGGGGGGGGGGGGGGGGGGGGGGGGAGTATAAAGAGAGAAAGAGAGACAGACAGACAGAGAGACAATATTTGCGAGAGAGAGAAAAATAAAGAAAGAGAGACAAAGAAAGACAGAGAGACAAAATAAGAGAGAGAGAAAGAAAGAAAGAAAGAGAGAAGAGAAAAGAGAGAAAGAAGAAATAAAGAAAGAGAGAGAGTGGACAAAAGAGAGAGAGAGAGAGAGAAAAGAGAGAGAGAGTGAAACGAGGGAGAGAGAGAGAGAGAGAGAGAAGAGGAGAAAGAAGAGAGAGAGAGAGAGAGAGAGAGAGAAAGAGAGAGAGAGAGAGAAAGTGAGAGAGAGAAATGGATAAAAATATATAGAGAGAGATGCAGACAGATAGACAGACCGAAAGGCAGATAGACGGACGGACAGACAGACATAGACAGGGAGAGGGAAACAGACAGAGAGATATACCGACAAACAAACAAAGAAGAGACAGAGAAAGAAAGAATTACAGAGAAAGACAGAGAGACAAAATGAGAGAGAGAGAGAAAGAAAGAGAGACAGAGAAAGACAGAGAGACAAAATAAGAGAGAGAGAGAAATAAAGAAAGAGAGACAGAGAAAGACAGAGAGAAAGACAGAGTTACAAAATGAGGGAGAGAGAGAGAGATAGGCGTTGTGGGCGGACGGAGGAAGAGGAGGCAGAGGAGAGAAAAGAAGGATTGTTTGGGCGTAAGGCTAATAATTACGAGCTGGCTGTCCAAGATAACAAAATACCCCTAATGATGAAGCGACGGGCCTGCTCTGCGAGGGGGCGGAGGGGGGAGGGAAGCGAGGGGAGGGGGACTGGGCTAGGGAGGGGGGCTGTTCGAGGGGGGGAAGGGCGACAGAGGCGAGGGGAGGGGGGCTGGTCGAAGGGGGAAGGGGAGATTGGGAGAGGGGGGCGAGGGGAGGGGGGGTGGTCGAGGGGGGAAAGGGACGAGGGAGGCGAGGGAGGGGGTTGGGCGATGGGGGGAACGGCGATTGGGCGAGGGTAAGGGGGCTGGGCGAGGGGGGAGGGAGGGGAGGGGAGGGGGAGGTCGAGGAAGGGGCGATTGGGCAAGGGAGAGGGGAGATTGAGAGAGGGGGGGGCGGTGGGAGGGTGAATGGGCGGGTCAGAGAGTACAGGATGTGGAGGCGCTTTTGGGTCTTCCTTTTGCGCTGTGGTTATGTATGTATGTGTGTGGGTGGGTGGGCATGTGGGTGTGTATGTGTGTGGGTGGGTGGGTGGAGATAGATAGGTAGATGTAGATAGATATAGAGAGATAGATGTAGGTATTGATAAAGTTGCTATGGGATAGATAGGATTATAGATAGATGAATATATATGGGTGGGGGGGGGGGGACTAATTTTTAAACATTTTTCTATTTTTATATTATGACTATTTATATATATATAAATATATATATATATATATATATATGTATGTATGTTATAGATATATAATATATATATATATATTTATATATATATATATATATATATATATATATATATATATATATATATATATATGATTACAGATAGATAGAATGATATTGATATAGAGTGATACATGAATAGATAGATACAGATAGATAGATAGGTAGACATAGATAGATATAGACAGTTATATATATATATGTGTGTGTGTGTGTGTATGTGTGTGTGTATGTGTGTGTGTGTGTGTGTGTGTGTGTGTGTGTGTGTGTGTGTG
>NW_028234425.1:40260970-40263470 GCF_977035675.1 Penaeus japonicus | reverse complement strand
CTCTCTCTCTCTCTCTCTCTCTCTCTCTCTTTAACAGGTCCGACTTGGACACTGCTTGTATGTGGTAACGTGGCCTAGGGTGTGAAGAACACGGCAGGAACAGCTTTCTTGGTTTATTGCTAAGCTCGAATTGTAGGACGTTGGAGTGAGGGCTGCTCCTCCTACGAAAAGCGAGGTGTTGATCCTCTGCTCCCCGAGAGGAGACTCTCTACCACAATGTGTGATCTGTGTCAGGATGTGTGTGAATCGCGTGTGTTCTTGTGACATGTGACATTTAGAATGTGATGAGTGAAGTGTTGCATCAATACATAGCTCTTGCAAAGGGAAAGACATAACAACACTGTTATGCCTGGCGTGAGAAGGGTAGACAGATAGGTGAAACAACGAGCGTACGTATATGTATGTATATATGTGTATGTGGTAGAATATATATATATAATAATTAGAGTAACATGAAAGATACATATTACATTGATGATTGCATCATATAGAATACAGTAGCAGAAGCATGCACGTGCAAATTATATTCGATGGACATAATAACAATTACAGCAGACATAATATATGTAAAGACAATGGTTACACACTGTCTCTCTCTCCCCCTCTCTTTCTCTCATTCTCTTTCTCTATCTCACTCTTGCTTTCGCTCTCTCTCTCGCTCTTGCTCTCGCTCTCTCTCTCGTTGTCTTTCCCTTTCTCTCTCTCTCTCTCTCTCTCTCTCTCTCTCTCTCTCTCTCTCTCTCTCTCTCTCTCTCTCTCTCTCTCTCTCTCTCTCTCTCTCTCTCTCTTTCTTTCTCTCGCCCCCACTCCCTCTCTATCTCCCTCTCTCTCTTTCTCTCCCTTATCCGTCGGGGGGAAGGATTAGGAAGTCCGTCAAAAATCAATAAAAGAGGGAAAAGAGAAGAGGAAAGGAAACCGCACATCATAAAAGATCCACTTCTTTTTGTGTCACTTCCCACGAACGCGATCTTTACAGGATCATATAGAAGATGCTGGTTCCTCTCCTCGACTATGATAAGGTCTTCCTTCCTCATTTCTTCTGCTTTTTTTATCTTTTTATTTTTTATCACTTTTTTTTTTGTCTTCTCGTTCTTCCTCTTTAATTCGTTTTGAAGAACTTGTTACTTTTCTTTGAACCCATTTTTTTTATTTTTTTATTATTCTTAATATTTTTATTTGGTATTATTTTTTTTCTCCATTTTTCTCTTTTCTTCTTCTCTCTTTTCTATCGCCCTCCTTTATCTCCTCTTTCTCTCTCACTCTCTTCTTTATCACTTTTCTTTCCCTCCAGCCATTGTTTTCTTTCTTCCTTGTTCTCCATTCCCTCTCCTCTCTCTCTCTTTCTTACTCACCCTCCCTTTTCTTTCCTTCTCTCTTATCCTCCTTTCCTTTAATCCTTTTCCTCTTCAGTCTCTCCCCTGTTCTCTCTAGCTGCCTCTTTCCATCCAGATTTCTCTCCTTTTCTCTCTCCCTCCTTATCTTCCGCTCCCTCTATCACTCTCCCTCCCCTCTTTTTCAGCCCTTCTTATCCTTCCTCAATCTCTCTCTCTTCCCCTCCTCAACCTCCCCTCTCTTTTTATCCCATCTCAACCTCCCCTCTTTTTATCCCACCTCAACCTCCCCCCACTCTTCCCCTCCTCAACCTCCCCTCTCTTCCCCTCCTCCACCTCCCCTCTCTCCTCTTTCCCCTCCTCCACCTCCCCTCTCTCCTCTTTCCCCTCCTCAACCTCCCCTCTCTCTCCCCCTCCTCAACCTCCCCTCTCTTCTTTCCCCTCTCTCTTCCCCTCCTCAACCTTCCCTCTCTCTTCCCCTCCTCAACCTCCCCTCTCTCTCCCCCTCCTCAACCTCCCCTCTCTTCTTTCCCCTCTCTCTTCCCCTCCTTAACCTCCCCTCTCTCTTCCCCTCCTCAACCTCCCCACTCTCTTCTTTCCCCTCCTCAACCTCCCCTCTCTTCCCCTCCTCCACCTCCCCTCTCTCCTCTTTCCCCTCCTCAACCACCCCCCTCTCTTCCCCTCCTCAACCTCCCCTCTCTCTTCCCCTCCTTAACCTCCCCTCTCTCTTCCCCTCCTCAACCTCCCCTCTCTTCTTTCCCTCCGCCCCTCTAATTCTCCTTTTCTACCCCCCCCCATCCTGCTCTCCAACCTAAGTATCTTAAACCCCCAGAGTGACTAGGTTAAAGTTACCGAGGGGGACTTATATGTTCTAGGAGTAACATCTGCAGAAGAGGTTGAAGCTTACCGGAAATGTCTATCTGTCTATCTATCTGTCTATCTGTCTGTCTATTCGCTATCTATCTATCTATTTGTTTATGTATCTATGTATGTATGTATGTATGTATGTATGTATGTATGTATGTATGTATGTATGTATGTATGTATGTATGTATGTATGTATGTATGTATGTATCTATCTCTCTCTATATATATATCAATTTATTCATATCTCTATCTATCGATCAATCTATGTCTTTATTTACCTGTCAATAGATATGTCTCTTTAT